>NW_017296669.1:93806-97468 GCF_001594075.2 Trachymyrmex cornetzi | reverse complement strand
GGGGGGGGGGGATACTACAAAACTTTATGTAAATCCATCTTGCTAGCTTACTCACTTTCATTGCACTCAAAAACCCTCACTTAGAGATTTGTTTCCAGTGCACTTACAAGCTGAACAATCGTATCTTGACCTTGGCTAGCTTCTAACAATAATAAGTTGCGAGATATATCACGTATTACTGTCTACTTTTTACTGTTTTCTATTTTATTCTATTCTATGTAATTATAATTTCATATCTTTATCTTTATATTTTATCTTATACTTATCTTGTCCTTATTCTCTTACAAAGCATTCTACAAAATTAAAGACATATTTTTTAAGCATTATTTATTTATAACGTATAACAAAGAAAAATAATAGAAAATTATATTCTGTATATTGTTAAATTCTTCCATTTTTGAGATTAAACTTTATTATCTTCTCAGCGAACCAAACTTTATTATCGTCGCGAACCAAACTAGTGCAAACTATTGTTTGTATAAAGTTTTAAATTAAGTATCTAAATAATGGACAAGCTATATAAGCTTGTCCATTATATTAACAATATAAAAATATGCGTAAATCTGATTGTGAGATTACTTATAATGAAGATGATTTATCTTCTTATACATATATCATACACTATAACGAAAAATATCTAAACTATGTGTACTTATATTATTAGGTATTCATTAGGTATGTACACAAATATATTATATGATAAATAGTAAGTGTATACATTATTCTCATTATTCTCGCCATTTTAGTTTTTGAGTATATGATTGCCTTGTAAAATATAAATTTTATAAATTGGACAGAGGATTAGAATGGGATTAATATGAAATTATTGTATATCTCTTTTTATATATAGAAGCGTAATTAATATTTTTCCATCGCTCATACAAGGTGAAATTAAAATATCCATTAAAGAGCATAATTCGATTTTATCCGATGTCCGCCCACACGATCGCATCTATGAATTACATCCTCTCCTGCAATTACAAATATACATATATACCGTTAAGAGTCGCGCAAGTTGATTAGCCCATGAACTAGTACCCGAACCCGAAATTTACGACTTTTACGAGTGACCACACTCATTCTTTTCCCTGGCTTTATTCTATCCATTTCTCCGATTTCGACGACACCGACTCCGCGTCAACTCATCCTCGGCCATGCTGTTGCGCTCACTATTGTTGCGCATATCGTCCTGAGCATTATCTTCATCCTGCTCGCTCTATTGTCGATGTGCTGCAGTCTACACCATGCCGTGTGATGCACATATACGAAGGGGTGAAACGGATCGATCACAGGGCTGCATCGCGGCTCCTCGACAACGAAACCCAACGCGAGTTTCCCTCTTCGACACGCCCGGCATCGTCGTCCTTCACTTCGTTGTCGTTGTCGCCGTCGTCGCCGACCGAGTCGGTCCTCATCAGTTGACCGGTGTGGACCAGTGGAGATAGTGGAGACGGAGACAAGATCACCGGTTGACAACAGACAACTGTACATCATGTATGGACAGAATTCACAGCGGTGTCTTCTAGCAAGCTGCTCAAGGGGTAGTTGAACATTACGGTCGTGACAGCAACGGTGGCAACAGCAGTGGTAATAGTGGCGGTGGTAGCGGCGGCGACGGTAGCGGCGGCAGCGGCGGCGCGGGCGTCCCGACGTTGGCAGGCGCGCCCGCGTATACTCGCACTTTCCCTCGATCCCTCGATTGTCACTGGAAAATGAGAGAAGAGCGACAGCTCACAGCAGTTCCAGTCGGCACGCGGCGTCCGTCGTGACGCAATTCAACTTCATCGCGTTAAATGTGTTGTACCCGTGTGCTTATCATTTAGCTTGGAATTTGCAATTAATAATTAGTTAAACCGTCAATTTTTCTAACACAAATCACTCTGACGAGGCTCGATTGTCGAATAATCGAGGGATGCTCAAGTCATTAAATGCAATGGAAACACAGCATTGCGGTCGTTGAATCGACGACTCAATCTTCTCTCATCGGGTAAGTCTTATAGCTGTAGATACTTATTTGACTGTTTTCGATTAGAATAATTGATAAGAATTGGAATTATGATTAAAACACTTAATAAATATGAAATCTAATAATATATATCTAATAATAAATATATAAATCTAATATAATAAATCAAAATTTTCTTCTCTCGCAAATTATGTTTTTAAGAAACATCTAGTAATCTTGTGAATTCGGAAACGGCTTGAATTTAGAGCATACTTTTCGGAGCGAATTAAATCAAATCGAACGATTTGCAGTTTTATAATTGAAAAATCATTACGCCCAGAGACGTCTTAAAATTCATAAGACATTTTTAGGAACATTATGAGAGAAAAATGTCTATATGACGTCTTTAAGATACCTTATGAACCCGATTTATAACGTCTGACAGATATTATCCTCAAAACTTGCTTTAGACAATATTTGTTTAAAATATAATATAAAAATAAAAATTACTGTTACGGAAACGCGTTGCCAAGAAGAAGAATACGAAGCAGACGCTTGATTTACTTGATAAATCGGTATTTGAATGATATCACACAGGTATTTAATGCTATATATCGCGGAAAAACGTTTAAATTTTTGTAAATTCTTAGTGAAATATACAACATTAAATGTCTTTAATTAACGAAAATGACATTGATTATGACGTAGAAATTTAACAGATAAGCGAAAGGAAAAAAAAAGATCTATTGAAAGATCTATTATATACGAGATTCTTGAGGAAATTATTCCTTTCAATTTTTACGTTGGATAAATTCGTAGACAATCGAACAGATATTCGAACATAAAACCTACATCAGGATTTATATATGGCTACCATTTTGATGCTACGACACCAATTCACAAAAGAATCTCACAACTTGATAATTTAAGCACGCAGCATTTTTACACGATCACTAACGGAATGTTCTCTCTCTCTCTCTCTCTCTCTCTCTCTCTCTCTCTCTCTCTCTCTCTCTCTCTCTCTTCAAGAATTCGTAAACTTTATTTTTATTTAAGTCACAATTTTCTAACAAGGAAATAGAATTGACAGAATTCAATTTAAAAAATACGACAAGAGAATCGCGTGAATAAACCCTTATTCCAAGCGAGCTTTCAAACGTAAAGTGTAATACTCATATTGTTACTCTCCTTCATGAAAATGACTTACAAAGACGTTAAAAGATTGAGTAAAAACTACTGAAAAAGTTTTTCTAATAATATATAATTTTAAGTAAAAATTTCATATTTTATTTCACGTATTTTCATTATTTATAGACACAATTATGAAATTTCTTCTCCTTGTACCAAATGCGTTTGTATTTGTTAAAAAAATTTAATTGTTTCGCATAATACAAGATCAAAATAGCTTACAAAGATTAAACAATGCATAAAGATATCTGAATAAACATGCAAAACGAGACAGAATTGAAATTTATCGTTAATACGAGAATAATCGATCAATGTAATTTTGCGAAGCTAACCAAGGCTAATCGTCATTCCGCTAATAAATGTTAGAACTACGATGCTGTTTAACCTTATATTAGGAGCCATTTATAACATTTTCTTTGCGTTATTGAACTTTCATTAATACCACGATTTATTCAAGTAGACCAGAAATATTCACATCAGAGAGAGAGAGAGAGAGAGAGAGAGAGAGAGAGAGAGAGAGAGAGAGAGA
>NW_017296669.1:91642-93642 GCF_001594075.2 Trachymyrmex cornetzi | reverse complement strand
AGATATATATATATATATATATATATATTTCATATAAAACATTTATCATATTATATTGTGATTTGTGTATAGATTTGTGTTTGATGAATATATAAATATCAACCATAATAAACTGCAATTTTTATGATCAATATGTACTTTAAGTAAGTAGATTATAACCTTCGGTTGATACCATACGCGAATCTTTATGAAGATGTTTTTGAAGAGCGTGGTGATGATAATAGCACGTTTCAATATCACGTAAGCACTGTGAAATTGACGATGCTAGTAATTACAGTGGCTGGAGAGAAAGCAAAAAGCAATTTGTAACGATCGAGAGACATGCCGTTTACATACACATGTATACAAGCGTGTATCTTGTTACAAATTTCTGAATAAAAAAAAAACAACATCAAAATATAAGAATCTAAATCACTCCGATCTTTAATAATTTTTCTTCTTTATTATCTAAAATAATATGTTATAAAAAAAAATATTATATATATAAATATAGGACTTGAGTGCATTATTAAAAAGTCATAACAAAAATGTGTACAAAAAACAACTTTACCTAAGTGTTAAAATTTATCATCCTTTTTGCGAGAATTGAGAGAGAACCTTCCTATGAAGATTTCTTCTATCGCAAAAGAGAAATGATAAATTCAAAATTACATCGTTGTCAAATTTGTATTGACATGGGCGGACATTAATTCGAAATGCAAATTTACAAAATTATTTTTTAAAACATTTTACATTTTCGTTATAACTTTAATAAAGAAATTATATAAATCATAAAAGAAATGTGATTAGACATGATGAAAAATCGCCTTGGCCGAATGGCCTTTCTCACTTGCGCGTGTTTAATCTCATACCGGTCGATTTTCACTTAATATTGTCTTTAATAAAGCATTTAAAGAGCTACATTAATATATTATTTTCTTCTTATTTCAACTTATAGAACATACTGCCAAAGTTGTATGAAAAATCCGGAGACATCCTGTATATGTATACACATGTTTGAATAACGTGGGTGAAAATTCTTTGTTCACATTATTAAATCTTCATGCACATGATACATTTTATTTCACACACCCCAGCTTGAAATTTATTTATACCACCGACGCATCTCATTCAATTTTGTTGCGTCTGCTGTTATACGTGATTCTGAACGAACGTGATTCTCATACACAAATGGAGATTTACAAAGCCTTTTACACGAGAACAGAGCTTTCACATGTACTATTATAGTCAAAATTTACATGAATCTTATACAAATCAATCGATGTCACGACGCAAATTCGATAGAGATTGAAAATTGTAATATAAAATACTAATAAAAATTAATTAAATTTTGAAAACAAGTTAATTTATTTAAAAAGGTAATAGAAAAGAGTGAGAGAGAAAGGGAAGAGAGGAGAGAGAGGGGGGGGAGGGACAGGGAGGGGAGACAGAGCTTAGGAAAACACAAATTTTATCAAATAATTATTTAAATATTTAAATTCTCTTTTTCCTTTTTTTTTTATTTACATATACATCGATTAGATACAAAAAAATGGTAAAATTATTTAATCATAAATCAAGTGTTTCATACTAAAAGTAGATGCTAAAGATATCAAAGTATATTACTATCTTTAAATCTTAAGGAGGTTGTAAGGCAAATGCAATATGAAAAAATTACAGACTATTCTAAATTTTATTTAATAATAATACAAAAAAAAATAGAAACAATTGACCATCTGGATCAAAAGTTATTTAAATAAGTAGTAATATTTTTTAAATTTGTACTCTAATATAAATATATGAAAATGTATTATAAAATAATGATAAAAATCTCAATTTTATATCAATATAAATACTCTAGGAATTCAACAATATTTTTGTAAAGTTATCTTGAGATGCAGACATTAATTGTTCAGTAAATAAATAAAATTTGTTATTTGTTATAAACTAATGGTGAATCTCAATGAAACTTTGCATAGGTCATGTTTAGTATTTAATATATTTATATAAAAACATTTAGA
>NW_017296669.1:83698-91340 GCF_001594075.2 Trachymyrmex cornetzi | reverse complement strand
GGGAGAGAGAGAGAGAGAGAGAGAGAGAGAGATGCACTTACTGGAAATTAAAAATTGATCGCAATCGTGACGAGCATAATCGGACTATCTAATACAAAGTCAAGTACATCAGACACGTAGCCAATTGTTTGTATATCCATTTCTATGAAATATATGTTTGTAGGCTTTTTATATTATACATATGCATTATGCGTACCCGCTGGATATATAGTTCCACAATCTAGATAAAACCGATATATTGAAAATAATATTAAACATTATACATAAATGCGAATAATGCTTTATGTTGTACGATTTTTATAACGAGATGTATTAGCGCAAAGAATAATTGCGTTTCAAGTTTTTGGAAAGTGCGAATAATGTAATAGCGATTAGAGAGAAATTAATAACCATGCATTTTAAAAAAGATAATATATATTACGTTTGTATGAAATACAATGTGACTTACCCCAATATGTAACTTATCTGAATGCGAATGTAATAATATACACTGAGAGAAAAGATATAGTATTGGTAACAAAAAAAGAGAATTATTCACAAATGTCCGATTATTATTGGATTACTTTGTTAAAATTACAAAATACAATATTTTTTGTAAGATGAACAAAATTTTTTTATTTAACAGTACAAATTTATTTGGTTACTCGCGTTTTGTAAATACCAATGTAAAATTTGGTTGCCATTACAAAATAAGTATTCTTTTAGTAATTTCAACAAAATAATTCACTATAGTAGAGCAAGGAGTGTTCCGCGAAGCTATCAGAGATGGCATGTCTTCTCGTAACAGAAATTCAACATCTACCTCTATAAAGCCGAGACAATTAGAGACTAATCTCGTGGACTTCTCGGTTCTCGCCACACCATAATCAATCATGGTAACTATTTTTTCAGAGCGATTAGTAATCTCAATTGCTCTAAATCTATATATATTTTTACTAAACTAAGAAAATTCAAAAACACCAAACAATAATCACTCTGTAAAAAGTGAGAGATACTTATATATTATTCATTTTGTTCCGATAACAAAATGTTCTATTTCTAATTACAAAAGATCTATAAACATACAAAACAGTTTTGTACCATTAAATGACCAGTTTAGTTAATAAATTCAACAAATTAATATTGTCGTGGTAACCAACGGTTTGATTGATCATATATCAACAAATAGTTTTTGTGTTAGTAACAAAACTTTGGTTATTGGTACAAAACATTTCTCTCAGTGTATGAGATTCTTTAATTTTAATTTAATATCCTAATAGTAATTTAATTTAATTCATTATCCGAATAAAATTGTAATAATTTACAACTAATTGTAAATAAAAGCGTAAAAAGGAATCAACCAAAGAGAGATTAATATATTTTTTAAGAAATATTAAGAAAGGAAAAGGTCGATACTTTCCGGGATTATACTGTAAATAGACAATCGAAGTAAAAAGCAACTTCAATGACCATGGCCTTCTGGGAAATCTGAGAAGTTAGGAAGGAAGTGTTGGCAATGGGTTCAAGGCCGGAGATGCGACCAGACGCGACGCGACGTTGGGCGTCACTTCGTCTCCACGTGTCGCAACATACAACTTTTGCTCCGACAAAACGCACCGTACAATAAATTATTTCTATATTGAATATCCGATAATCTACATTTTTTTAACTACAATGATAGGGATTTTCAAATAAATTTAAAGTTATTAAGAAAAAAATATATAATATATAGGGGAGACCGGGTCTCGTTGGTACAACTTTCACAGTTTTAGGTATTAAGTCCTTTAAATGACTGATTGTTATGATTAAATTATGCTAATATGATAGAAAGAACCTTTTTCTACATTTTCATGCTAGGAACGATCCTGTAGAGTGTATAGTTTCTTTGTAGTAATGAAATACGAACACGCTGCATTGCAGCCAGCTTACCCTGATAGTGGGATAAATTGGTACATATCACAGATTAAATTGCCCATATATACAGTCAACACTAAATGTCTTTGTTACTCATTGAGGTTAACTGCCAAAGAAGACAGTATAATATTTATGTTGATTTGTGTTGCTAAATAGAAAGCACTCAAAAATATGAAACATGCTCAGATATTAAGACAATTCAATGTATAGAAAAAATAAACCACAAATCTAACCGTGAAAATAAGTAGATTATATTCATTGTAATCATCGTAACAACAACTACATTACTACATTCGTTTTCTCATAAGAAATATATACAAAGTATTTACCATTTTCTGCTTTGATCACATGCATATTTATACACGGTAGTACATGTCACGACACGTCTAACGCGCGAACAGTAACAGCACAGTATGTTAACCTATGCTGACCTTGCATCAGATGCATTAAATATAAGTCAACGTACCCCATCTCTACATACATTTGATTATAATAATTGTATTATAACAAATTACTGTTATTACTCATGTGAAAATGTCCACCAAGGAGGCCTGACTCGAAGCTTTATGGTCGGCCCGCAGCGTTTCGTTCTGGTCCCACACTACTAGATTACATCAGTAAGGCGATGTAGTATGAAACTTGCCTTAGACGCCTGGAATGAATGCCAGCATGATATTCTATTTAAAGGGAATTCGCGTAGCGCGGTGCTTACCGAGTGAGTCCCGTGGACCTCTAGTGGCGAATCGCTACACTCAAAATAACATGTCATATAGTAACGAAAACTTTTATTTTAACTGATAATACGTCATTTAGATTTATTTTCTCAAGCTGAGAAACATTAATACGAATTTATTTTCTCAAGCTGAGAAACATTAATACGAAATATTGAAAAGAGAGTTCGAAAATCTACTTGATTCCCCGTGAATTAGATTTTCTCTTTTTTTATTATAATATTTATTTGTTACTGTCACATCAGAGGGCTACGAGCCAAAAATTAAAATATAACGTTGGTAATGGTAAAAATATAAATATATTAACGCAAGTTAAGCATATAATTAGTCGCAACAAGTAAAAACAGAATAATAAAGGAAATGTAAAAATATATATATGATATCATACGTTTCAACCTCGATCGGGTCATTCTCAATGTTTTAATACAAAAATAATTCGTTGATTCGAAGAAAACAAAGAATTTGATCGCATGTAACATATCCAGATCACACTGTAGTATTCCATAAAAATGAATGTTCGTCAGATCTTGAGAAATTCAGATATCGAAAGTTCATTTGTTGTAACCATACATATTGTTTCTGTAATATAGTTGCAAATTGTAGTAGATATAATATCTCATATAGATATTGCTTTATAAAATTAATTACAATTAAAATATACACCAATCACAGAGATATTATATTAAAACATTTCATTTAGTACAATAAATAAAATACCTTCATATTGATGGTCCCTTTCACAAATTACAATAAAATTTTTCGAAACAATTATAAGCAAAAACGACCGGAATTAAATTTGTTGTTAACACGTCAATGCCTTCAGTCGTTATGACATTCAAAGAAATATATAAGATATTGTTAAACGGACCATATTTTAAAACATGGAGGGGAGAAAAATGTATTGGAAGAAAGAGATATGTGAGAGAGAAGGAGAATAGTTAAGAGGGGGACGTGATCATGACTGGGAAAATGATTCTATTATCTGTAGGTATGATTCTGGTAAAGCTTCCGTATCATTTTGTCTATTAATGCCTTGTCTTTGCATTTTTATATGTATCATTTCAGATATTAGTCTTTTATTATAAGAAGCCTCTTTGTCCAAAATTTCGACTTCATTCCATTTAAAACTGTGGTTTGAATTCATGCGATGATCTGATATAACGGATGGTGAACCAGTTCTTTTATTAATGTCTGAAACGTGTTCATGTATATAATATTTATTTGATTTAAATGAAACTTAAGGAAAAGTATCTGTTATAAAAGAGATATTTTGCAGTAACTCTTCCATTGTTTCTTTCGCCACAAATACATAAACAGAACGCAATGCCAATTTACCTCTTGTGCCAATGAGACCCGCGGTCTCCCCTATTAAAAGAAATTAAGATTCGTTTCAACTTTTTGATACTTAATATTAAATAAATACATATCTTAATTGAATTGAACCGTGAATTAAGATTCTAAAAAATAAAAAAATCTATTTAAATGAGCAATTGTATATTTCTTCTGCTTTTTAATTTTGATGTAGGATCGCTCGATTTCTTCCGCATGAAAGTCGTCTGATTTGTCAAGACTTAGATATTTGAAGTTTACCGTGTTCATTTACATGTGCTACGATAGTACGATGCCGAGCCACCAACATATACAGTACAAACAAATATTCTCATGGTTGATAGAGTACATCATTCATCGCAAATGAAACAACGTGTATCTATATAGATAAGCCGAAAGTTGTTTTATCGGAAAATGTAGAATGCGTTGCAATAAAAATTTAACACATTATTTGTATAGAAAGAAATCAATACAGAATTTATGACATATTCTATCATTTTCGAGTAATGAATATTTCCAGAAAACAGCGATATTTCGTATTTCGTATTACTAACTGATGTGAGATATCATACTAATATAAAATATTATATTAGTATGATTGTAAATTTAATAAAGTTAATAAACAATAAATCCACAATAAAACTGATGGATTGTCTTCTGGATTTTGATCCTTTTGATCTCTGATATTTAAAATAGATGGAATATGGATTTTTTTTATTATAACCGTGATATAATTTATACGGTAAAACTATAAATCTTTATCAATGCGGATAATTGTTAGTGTTATTGTATCGGCATGCAGAATATGTATCATATCAATTTTACATTACTGACACACACGTTAAGATTATAAATCACGAGTCGAGCATTGAACCAAAAAAAAGTAATAGATTAAAAATATACGATATATCATAATACATATACAATAGTATATTATTATACGGTACACACATTAACTCTATTTTTAATTAATCTAGCTTGCTGTGTCTCATAAACAGCAATTATTGAACAAACAACACTGAGAGAAAGGATTTTGTTAATTAAGGATTTAGCAAGCCACCGGTATCTTTAACCGGTGATCGGTAAATATGTAACAATAAATTATGTTGTTGTGATTGCTGCTAGTCTGCTATACCAACCAATTATTAGTAACAAAAACAAATTATATAAAATCTAACCTATCTTTTGGATAAACTTTAACTCGTTTAAATAGAATTCGTAGATGATCGTGGAATCTTAAGTCGCAGGAAACCGACCAAGCACAATCAAATATAGGGAGATTACTTGACTAGAATTAGTCAATTTCTTACCATTTGAGACCCTGCAACCGTCTACGACTTATATATATATATATATACATGAGTCTCTTATTTGCTAGCGATACTATATTGATTATTTGTTACATTGACGAATTAATTTGCAATCGTAACAAATCGATCGTTTTTTTAACAAATATCACATTTGCTTTCCCTTGATTTGTTGTTTGTATAACAAAATCATTTCTCTCAGTGAATTTATATTATACACATATCTCGGTGGATTCGTGAGGTTTTTAGAATGGGTAGCTTGGAACAAATCGATATAAATATCCCGCATACCATGTCATCATGCCAAGTTCAATGTTCTCGCAAAGGTCTTTGAGTATGCTTCCGAGATACTTTCAATACACGTCCAGGCGACCTGAGTCGATCTCAAATATTATTATATATTGTATTATGCGAATGAGCATCGTAGAACAAGGACGATGTCTCCAAAATTTTATTGACAGAAATTGATTCGTCAGTATTTTGATATAAGAGACATTAAGTCTTTCACGATCTAGTTCTTCGTATTATATGTAAGGTAAGTCGGATGAAGATACCATATAGTTAACTTTGGATCACGATATATTTTTAACCGTTATCGATACATAAAAGAATATAAAACCAATGAAAAGTTTGATTAGTTTTATTTATTATAGTTTAGTTACATACATGTATCTCATAAGACTTTTACGTCGCAGTAAAAAAATAAAAACCATATAAAGTGGCATCTTACCCAACCTATTGGGTAAGACGTCACAAGACCTGGGGTAAGATGCCCTAACATCGTAACTAAATAAAACACAATATATGATCTGTAAGAATAAAAATTTTTATCAACAACTATTTTTCTCAACAATAGAGACTATAGTTATTCCAAAAATAAAGAATTATTTTTTTCTTAAAATTAACAATCTTTGAAAATAAACACGAACAGCGAGTTATATAAATCGCTGGCTTACAAATAGACAAACCGAGCGCGCCACTAATATTATCTAAGGATAAACATGGAAAGTATTAAAAGGCATTTTACCTCAACACGACTAGAAAAAATATCAGAAACTTCTATATCAAAAACATATGCTATTAAAAATCATATAAGAGGTTAAAAAATTCTCTTGATACTAAACTTCAATGTAATCCACTACGTATTTGTGAAATAAAGTCTACAAAAGATTAATGTGAATTCTAAATTTCGTGTAAAATGTTAACAGAACAGTACTTTTTCAATTTACCTCGATAAATACACAATCTTTGAAAATAAACACGAACAGCGAGTGTCATATCGTCGCTAGCTTACAAATGAACAAGCTGAACGCGTCACTAATGCTATCGAAGGATAAACATGGAAAATATTAACAAATGGCATCTTACCCGACAAGTCCCCCGACTTACCCTATATGCAATCGAACTAATAATACTTTGAAGAACTTTGTCGAAAATCATTGTATCGAAATGTTTGAAAAAGCATTTTACAGTTTGAAAACTCTACTTTTCAAGTCGGTACTTTAGAAAAAGACCTTTTTTCAATATTGAAAAACTCGGTGGAGAAAACTCGTACAGAGCTTAATAAAAAAAAAGCAAATTAAAGGTAAAGATTCACTATTTCGAATGCTGTAAACTGCATTTGTGTACAATTTTTAATTCACGCCGTGCAACTTTGCTTTCATAAAAAATGTTGAGATTTGATGCATCTTCATTTACGTTTATGTAACTCCGTAAAATATCAGTAAGATTATTTTCTAAAGTATCTACTGATCTGAAAAGTGGAGATTTCAAGCTGTAAAATGCTATTTTAAACATCTCGATACTATGATTTTTGACAAAGTTCTTCCATCTTAAAATTTATCTGTTTTTATAGGATAGAACAGATGCACTGAAAGAAAAGATTTTGTTATAATTTAGCAAGCCACCAGTACCTTTAACCGGTGATCGGTAAATACGTGACAAATTATGTTGTGATTGCTGCTAGTCTGCTATACCAACCAATTATTAGTAACAGAAACAAACTATATAGAATCCAACATATCTTTTGGATAGACTTTACCTCGTTTACATACGCTGAGAAAAAAATATAGTCAATTTTAATAAATATTTAGTTCAATACTGCCAAATAATATTTACTTACAGTAAATAAATATTTGTTTAGTAAAAAAAATGATTGTTAAATCAAATTAACATTTCTTGTATCAAATAAATATATCTTTATATTTAATAAACATTTAGTTGGCATGTATTCAACTAAATATTTATTAAAATTGACTAATTTTTTTAGAGTGTAAAATTCGTAAATGATCGTGGAGTCTTAAGTCGTAGGAAACCGATCAAGCACAGTCAAATATAGGGAGAATACTTGACTAGAATTAGTCAATTTCTTACGATTTGAGA
>NW_017296669.1:79878-82665 GCF_001594075.2 Trachymyrmex cornetzi | reverse complement strand
ATCGTGACCCCTGAATGACCTTCAAAATGACCTTCCAAGGATTTTTCAAGGTCAGTACCATACTTCCCCCGTGTAACCCTAAACTTTTCATACGAAACATTTTTCTCTATCCCTACTAGTTTTCGAGATATTTGACTGGATCACTTCAGATGGTCCACCCTGTATATATGAACCTCTTATTTGCTAGCGATACCATTGATTATTTGTTACATTGACGAATTAATTTGCAATCGTAACAAATCGATTGTTTTTTTAACAAATATCACATTTGCTTTCCCTTGATTGATTCCTATAACAAAACCATTTCTCTCAGACCCCCAAAATTTAAATGTCGTATAACATTTGAACTAACGGTGAGTGAACGAAAATTCCGACGGAGCATTCGTGAGCAAACGATGAGCAAACGAATGCAAAAAAAAATTCGATTTTTTAATATTGGGGGGCTAGCGTAAAGTTGCACTGAGAGAACAGATTTTATTAATTTAGCAAGCCATTTATTTGCTAGCGATACTATTGATTATTTATTACATTGACGAATTAATTTGCAATCGTAACAAATCGATTGTGTTTTTAACAATATCACATTTGTTTTCCCTTGATTTGTTCCTATAACAAAATCATTTCTCTCAGTGTGATCCTTCAATTTTATTGAATAGTGTATTTTGAAATATATAATATAACAGTAACCGGACCCTACTCTCTAAATTTGAATCAGTGGATAATCACTGATATCAGTGCCAAGTATATCACTGGTAATCAGTGAATTAAATGTGAGATCCCTAATCTAGCTAATCTTTATTATGTGATCTAACTAATCTTATTTTAGTGCTTAAATTCAATGAATATAGTATTATAAAATTGCAATTAACGGGCGATATCAGTATTTTAGTTATATAATGCTCATTCTTCCTTTTTTAGGACTTCACTGATTATCAGTGCCAAGTATATGCCACTGGGTAATTAGTAACTATCCACTGATTCAGATTTAGAGAGTAATGTGATCTACCTAAGCTTTGCGATTTTTTCCTAATTTTTCACTGAGTCCAAAATTGAAATTAACTTAACGGTCAGATTCAAAAGAGGAAATACATCTGAACATTAAAAATAATGTAAGTACACATTTTCAAATATTCGTACACAGTAAAATACATTATGTATTTGTGTTAGAAACAATTAACTCACATTTTTGTTAATCGTTGTTTGTGTTGAATTTTTGAACTTATTTAAGGATTTTGTGTTAAACTGATATTCAACATTTCTTAGTGTCAAAATGACACAATTTATCCAAAGTAGATGAACGAGCAACATAACAATAATGTATTTTAAAACGTAAATTCTAATTGTAAGATGAAAGAATAAAATATGGGTTAATTTAACATATCATAAATGTTAATTTTACTGAAAAAAATATGCTTTCAAGATTTGTTTACAAACTGTCAATATTACCTTTTTTGTATTTATTCTTCTACATATATTTGTGAATAATCTTCTAACATATTAATTCATCTTATGTTAAATTAAGCCAAAAATTTGAGTCGATACCGTTTAGGACATGTAATTAATGTGATTTATGTTAAATTCGAAACATTTTTTTCCATCAGTGTACATTTCCTGCTTTTTGTATCTTGCCGAAACGCGGATATATAGAAGATCTTAGCACTACTCAGCATTACTGAACACTTCTGCACTACTACAGTAGTGTAGAAGTACAGTAGTGCCTCAAAATACTCCTAGTGCTCAGTAGTACTTTTCTACAAGGATTGTAGACCATATTAGGTAATATATTGTAGACCATATTATGTAATATATTTTCCTCTTTATCATAAAAAAATGTGAAAAAATGGAAAATAAGATGATCTCCTGTTAGTTTTATAAAGTAAACTTTTAAAAGCTAAGTTTATTAACATATTGACATGTTTATTTACGTGTAAGAATGCACAAAGAACTACTTTTCAAATAGGCAATTGACTTATTATCTACTTATTTACTTATCTATTTACCTTCACAAAGTTTTGCAGGTGAATTAGAATCTATCTGATCTGGAATAACAAAAGCAGCGAAAAAAGAATATTGCAATTGATTATAATGTATGTAAACATATTTTTGGAAGATATTATTGTCCAATATTAAATTATTTTTCTGTTTGTCCTCGCACGCAATTGCGTGTTCTTAGCAACGCGTATTTAGCAACGAATGCGATCGAATTCTAATTTGCACCGTTGATTTTTAACCGATTGTTTTCGATAAGCGTATTATTATGGAACGCTCTCACAGAGTAAGGAGGGTAAAGAAGATGCGGTGTTATTCGATGGTTTATATCTGAATAATTAAATAAGTAATAAATAACGAGGTAATAATTTGCTAAATGCATTTATTTGAAAAATGTAAACATTTTATATATATATATATATATATATATATATATGTATATGTATGACATCAAATGTACCTCATCCACGAGCTATTCAGTAGCTGTCCAAAAGTGTATGCATCAAGCAAACAGTACCGATTAAAAGCCTGTACAGATGCTCTGATATGTAATTTCCATTAAAGTTAATTATATCCTATAATTTGGAGACACTGGTAGTCTCGGCGCTAAGCTATAAACTTATACATTATGCTGAATTACGTCAATATATTTAAATCTTAAATACCTTATGCTCGAATAATTATTAGATATATACCGGATATACAGGGAATGGAAGTAACTCGTTACTTGTAACGAAGTTACAGTTACAAGTTACTTTTTTGGTAACTTTACTAGTAACTGCGTTACTTTTTTTCTTT
>NW_017296669.1:75718-79323 GCF_001594075.2 Trachymyrmex cornetzi | reverse complement strand
TTGTTACTTTTCCTACTCGGTAACGAGTAACTGTAACTTGTTACTTTTAAAAAGTAACTTTCCATTCCCTGCGGATATACGAGAATAAGAATCTAGTATCCAGTCTTATCCGGTCCTTTTTTACTATCTAGTCGGATAGCCGGATATCATTAGTATCAAGCAATATATCCGGCTGAAATTTTAAAAATTTGCGCCACATTGATGCACAATTGTATTCTTTTCAGCTGAACTTCTTGCACGGTTCATTTTTTCTCATTTTTCTTCTCTTTTTTTTCGCGTTAGGGAGATAAAAAAAATTACACAGGCCCACAAAAAAAAAGTACCCTGTGCTGGAGTAGAGACCCAGCGATTCTTATGTATTTTGAGTCGCTGAGTACGAATCTGACATAAAAATAGGACCATCCAGGACAAATTTAGAGCGAAAATTTGCTCTGGATGATCCTATTTTTATGTCAGATTTGTATTCAGCGAGTCAAAATACATAAGAATAGCTTGGTCTCCACTCCAGCACAAGGTACCTTTTTTTTATAGGTCTATGTTATTATCGCTATTTCTCCCTTGCTTTCCTTTTTTTCAAGTAATAATTTCGTCACATTATATTTATTGCACGTGATATTTGTTATTGGCTATAAAATATAATAATAAAAAGATATATAATTTAATTTACAATTAACAGAAAAGATATACATATACATATGTTATTGATACATTTTTACAATATATGTATATGACACCGTCAAATTAAATTTTTTTTATCAGATCACTAGGTGCTCCTATCTGTAAACACATATTGAGATTTTCTTCATTTATTAACTTGTGATTTTTGTTATTCCTATTATAAAAAATTGTTTATAACAGATTATAAACAATTGATTTTTTCATTTTTAATTTCTGATCTTGTTAGATTGGCAAATTTTCGAAAAACGAATAAACATCACAGTGCATGTCGCAATCGATTATTTTGATTGTTCGTCTCAAAAACAGTTTCGCAAAGTCTCACGGTAATATATGTACAATAATGTACATGTACAGGGTGTTACAGATACATACTAGGTAGTACGACGGGTTGCGCGGCAAATTTTGCATGGCCAAGCGTGATTTAATAGACAATGACAGTGACTTTATAACATAAACTTTATAATATAAATAATATAACTTTGTAGTATAAACTTTATAATGTATAAAGTCACTGTCATTGTCTATTAAACCACGCTTGGCCATGCAAAGTTTGCCGCGCAACCCGTCGTACTGCCTAGTATGTATCTGTAACACGCTGTATATGTATTTGTAATAAAATTCGATTTGTTATGATTAGCATGTTTTTTTAGATGATTTTATTTTTATTTATTATTTCCAGATACATTTAGACAATTTTTTTATAACAGGTATAAATGTTCTTTTATTAATTTAAATGTCAGATTTTTACACTATTTTTTGTATAAAAAGATCACGAAAAACATCATGAGAATAAGATCAGACATACCATAATAATGAGATATGGTCGATTTATTTATGGAATGAATGCAAAATTGATCCGAGATTGCTCAGCCTAGCATCGAATAAAAATTGGTATGCGACTCACCGCACCGATGCGATTTATAAGTGATACCCGAACGCGCGGATATACGCTTGGGAAATATGCCGCGTCCTCGAATTAATCTTCCCTCGAGTAGAAGCCATATTGCGCTATAATCAGAAATGTAGCACATTTGCAACACCAATAAACGAGATAGGTCAGAGGAACCTGCAGGAATGCTATGTGAGATTCCAGAACGATCGATTATATCGACGATAGATTAATTAATATACGAAATACTTATAGAACTGATGCTGATTTTTCATTCGATAAACCTGCATAGTTTATTAGATCTTGTAACAAATATTCTCAAGTAAATTTTCAGGTGCGTACAAGATAAATTTTCTACATCGTTTATTTATAACAAGTAACGATTTCTCAACTTTTGTTACTTGGATGTTTTCTGCTAGAAAATGTGCTTTTCTTATTGAATAGTAGAATAAAATGAATAATTGATGGTAAATAGTGAAACGGAAAGCATTTGTTTTTCAAGATCGATAGTTTATAGATAAATATAAATAAAATAATCATTATACAGAAATATATTATTATATAATTGAGTATTGTATTAAATTTGGTGTAGTAGTTGCCATAGTTGTAAAGATAATAATACATTTTTATTTTTTATAATACTTATATCTGCAGTGTAAAAGGAAAAACAAATGTTTTGAAACACAAATGTTTTGTTTTGCGCAATAAAAGAAGATCTATTTAAAAAGTTTTAACTAATTGCAAGCGCGTAAACATAAAGACATAATTAATTTATTAATTTAATTTAATATTATTCTTTCTTTCGAATAAAAAATTTAATCAATTATTTTTTATGTTTTTTTTTATTTATCTAGTGTATTACTTAATGACATCACAATCAGTCGTTCGTGCTGCAAGCAACTTATCGTCAAATTTAAAGAATAAATAATATGATCTGCCGTTAATAAGTTTCATTTTTACATATATGTATATGTATGTATGTGCCATCCTTGTCGAGTACTTATTACTATAAATTTTCCAACCAAACTTTGAAGAACTCGGGTTCTTCTCGGCCAGCACTTACTTTCTGCACCTTCAAATGAAGCAAGAAAAAGCATATTTCGAGTGTTACACTGCCATTGATGTTGATTATTTCGCACTATTCGTCAATTTCCTGTTTTCATCATAAGAAACGTCACATTCCAACACGTAATATTTTAAGAATCGTTTGTTTCTCGACCGGATATTAACACCGGAAGTTGATGTTCAATCCATGCCGATAAATTTCAGAAATTACGTCTTGTATTCAGTAAATTTAGAAGCATTTACATATTAGTCATTTGCAGAAATGCTATAATATAGATATGTTATAATATAGATATGAAGGATACCGAGACAAATAGAATTTACTATTTATTATAGTATAACATTATTAAATATCGATAGCAAACAACGCATTCTATTGCATATCTATATTTAAGTACACTTTAATACATAAGCTATGACTCGTAAACGACGATAAATTTATTTTTATACCTGCCGAATGTGACAACACAAAGTTGTTCTTTATCGTTTTCTGAAAATGCTATACATTCTATAATATTAAGTAAATTAAACAATAAGAATCTTATTTTAGACTACATGAGAACACAACCAATACGAATTAGAAATTAAATACCTACTACGGTCGAAGCTAGACCTTTAATGCTTAAACTATTCAATGTGAATTATATTGTATGTATATACATATATATGTACAATTATACATGCATATACAGTCTGTAAAATAAGAGCGTGTACAGGTTAATATGTAGAAAAATTTATTTTTAATGATTTTTAAGTACATAGATTTGTTGTACTCCATGAAAAGAAAAATGCTATATCATTAATAATAAGTCCAGTCACCATCAGCATTGATAATTGCCTCAGGGAATGGAAGTAACTCGTTACTTGTAACGAAGTTACAGTTACAAGTTACTTTTTTGATAACTTTACTAGTAACTGCGTTACTCTTTTCTTTGGTAACTGTAACGGTAACGAAGTTACATTTTTTTGATAA
>NW_017296669.1:61553-74913 GCF_001594075.2 Trachymyrmex cornetzi | reverse complement strand
TCCAGTCACCACCGGCATTGATAATTGCCTGACATCTCCGAGACATACTTTCCACTAAGTTGACTGCGTATTCGTTCGGTAAAGACCTCCAAATGAGACGAATTTGTCGTGTCAGCTGCTTCAAAGTGCATACTCTTTTTCCTCGAAGCTTGTGCTTGAGACATGCCCACACATTTTCAATGGGATTTGCATCTAGCGATTGCGATGGCCAATCAAGTGTGACGATGCCAGACCGCTCTTTCCACTGGGCACAAAGCTTTTTATGAAATATCGTTCATCAGTCGGCAACAAATACTTTTCATAAATTTTAAGCATTTTCGGAGCATTTAAATTGTATGTAAACAGATGTAATGCTCCAAAACCCTGTTTTGAAAAGCAGCCCCAAAGATGAACTTTTACAGGGTGTTTAACGGTCCGTTGTATTAATCTATTGGTCAAGGTTGACCAGGAACGTCGGTAATATATCCCCAAACAAAAGCTTCGTCCGTAAAAATCACGTTGCTCCAATCTCGGTCCAAATTCTCCTTTGCCCAAGAGAGTTTTTTCATCACATGTTTTTCGCCTAACAGTGGTTTCTTCATTGTGCTTCGATATTTGATGTTATGCGTAAGGAGATGGGTTCGAATAGTTGTATGTGATATTTCTATACCCTTCTGTTTTAATTTTGCTGCTCCTTGTCGCAATGTTAAGGTCGAGTTCCGCTTAAACAAATTCACAATTTTTTTTTCCATGTTCGGCGTCACTTTGCCTATCGAGCCACGTTCTGGCAAGTCATCGACATTTTTTGTCTTCTTATATTGCTAAACCCACTTAGCGACGAACGATTTTGACTTTCCCATGTATTTAGCAGCCGCTACATATGACATTTTTGGTCCTTTCGGGTGGGAACAAAGGAACACAGCCTCGTAGCGCGATGCGTATGCGGCACTCATAGCGGTTACCGTGTTTCTCAGATAAGAATTCGACACCAACTGAATCTTTTGTGACAAAGCATTCACGACAAAGGTTCCATCTATCGACTCACACAAAAACTATAAGGACGATATTTGAAGCCAACTGCCATTTATGCAGTACACGCTCTTACTTTACAGACTGTATACCATATTTGTAGTAATTCGAATTGCGCGCCGAATTGGTTTTTCGGACTTATACATATATTAAGTATATTATCAATACACAAAATTTTGTCAAATGTAGTTTAGGAAATTTGCTCTAGGAAGCATTTGCTTTTTTACGTTCTCTTCTATACTTGATATAATAAGCGTGCAGTTACTGCATCTCATAGAATATTTTTGTCTTAGAATTTACAAATTCTTCAATCGATAAAGTAGAGTAAAAAAATTGATCTTATCAACAAGTCATGTATATACATATATGATATAAGTCATGCACACAACAGATACACACAAGAATTTAAACAAATTTGAATAAATTCAGGCGAAAGTAATCTTCGTATTTTGTATCGAATGCACTAATTATGATATGTAATGTTTCCCTTAACAGACATTAAACATAAGGGTGAAACAGTTTGCTTATTGATCAAAGATTTGTCACGGAGATGGATTCACATCGCAAGGACAAGACGATTAGCAATGCATGACTCGATGGGATCTAAATCAGAATATTCATACCGTCAATGAGTGTAATAGTGAATGGTGGCATCCTACGCGCAGCGGAATAAATATTCCATTGAAACCACCGTTATACTTATTATTACATTAAAAAACTCATATATTATATGTTAAACAGATCAACCTATATATATCGCTTTATTATAGATAATCACTGTATTCATTAATAAAAAAATTCGAGTAATCTTTTGAACGCATTTTCAACTGTAGGGTATGTATATGACTTGTGAAACTTATAATAATTTTAATACGCAAATATCCATATCTCCTTTCAACTATCTTCTTACAAGAGTTTTATAAATAACTCAGACAATACGCGTGTAGAAAAATTTCAAGGAAAAACTGGTCACTAACCAGAAACTGGATAGTTTTTCTTGGGTAGGATTAATTAGACAGTAACTATTCAAAACTTGTCCAGAAAATACTGACTATTGTTTGATGGTCAGTTACTGGCCATAAACTATGCAAAAAATAGTAATAAAATACTAGGCAGTTTATGTCCAGTAAAAATTCTGAAAATACTGGACGGTATTTCATGAGTAGTTTTTGGTCAGGAACTAAACAAGAAAAATGCTAAGTAAATGCTGTCCAGCTTCTGTCCAGTAAAAATTCTGAAAATACTGGGCAGTATTTCATGAGCAGTTTTTGGTCAGGAACTAAACAATAAAAATAATAAATAAATACTGTCCAGCTTCTGTCCAATAAAAATTCTGAAAATACTGGGCAGTATTTCATGAGCAGTTTTTGGTCAGGAACTAAACAAGAAAAATGATAAGTAAATGCTGTCCAGTTTCTGTCCAGTAAAAATTCTGAAAATACTGAGCAGTATTTCATGAGCAATTTTTAGTCAGAAACTAGGTAAGAAAAATAATAAGTAAATGCTGTCCAGCTTCTGTTCAACAAAAATTCTGAAAATATTGGGCAGTATTTCATAAGCAGTTTTTAGTCACAAACTAGATAAGAATCAACAGTAAGTATAAATTATATTACATATGTATATTAGAAATTAAAAGCAAAAAAATATTATTGCTTATTGTTTATAGGGAGAAAGTGATTAAAATTTGTTGATTATGTATGTTCCTTCTGCTTTTTTTCTTATCACTAATAAATTCAATTAATGTATAACTTTTCATATATTTTAGAAATTCCGTTTTATTAATATTTACTGAAAATTATTCACAATTATGACTAATAGTCGAAGTATCGAGTTTTTCTGTTTTACGATAGTAACGGAATAAATATACTATAGTATTAGGTGTTAAACTTAATTCCTACCGCTCGTTACTAGAGGGTGCTGGCTCCAACGCTGGCGAGTTTTGACGACGAAGTCATATGTCTTTTGTAGTTTAGAACATCGCTGAAAGTGATTCAATCCTCACAGGTTAGATTTCTCGACGCCAAAGAGATTTTCCAATCGATTGAAAATGAATCGCGATAAACTGTTTTTCCGACATGTGCTTCTTCACTACTTCGACTTCAAGAAAACCGCAGCTGAAGCGCATCGCTTATTATCCGAAGTGTATGGTGATGAAACTCCATCGGAAAGAACATGTAGAGTTTGGTTTGAACGCTTCCGAAACGGTGATTTTGATGTGAGAGACAAAGAACGTCCAGGACAGCCGAAAAAATTTGAAGATGTCGAGCTGCAAGAATTGCTTGATGAGAATCCAGCTCAAACGCTTTTAGAGTTGTCGAAACAGTTAAATGTTACTCCAATGGCCGTCTCAAAACGCTTGCATGCCATGGGAAAGATCTATAAGGAAGGGAGATGGCTACCACATGAGTTGTCAGAAAGTGCCATTTCGAATCGTTTGACTATTGCGACTTCTTTGCTTGCCAGGCAAAGAAAAGAGTTTTTTGTGGTGCATCGTGATTGGCGATGAAAAATGGATTTATTTTGATAATCCCAAGCGGAAAAAATTATGGGTGGACCCCGGCCAATCATCCGCTTCAACGCCGAAGAGGAATATTCACGGGCATAAGACCTTGCTGTGCGTTTGGTGGGACCAGGAAGATATGCTATGAATTCTTGGGTTCAAATGAAACCGTTACAGCTGATCGCTACAAACAGCAATTATACCGATTGAGTGACGAATTGATCCAAAAAAGATCATCCATAGCCAACAATCGACGCAAAGTCATTTTGTTGCAACGCTCGACCGCATGTCGCGAAAAGCGTGAAGCAGGCACTTCTAGAGCTTGAATGAGAAGTTCTCCCGCATCCAGCGTACTCTCCAGACTTGGCACCGTCGGATTACCATCTCTTCCGATCGATGCAACACGCACTTATGGACACACACTTCTTCAGTCACAATGAAATCCAAAAATGGGTGGATGAATGGATCGCCTCGAAAGACACCGCGTTCTACCGTCGTGGGATTGCTTTGTTGCCAGAGAGATAGAAAACAGTAGTAGAAAATGGAGGAAATTACTTTGATTAAGATATTCATTCATCTTCCCTTCGAAACAAATCAATTTTGGAGACGAAAAAACGGCAGGAATTAAGTTCAACACCTAATAGTTAAGAATAGGTCAAACCTATTTAGAATTTTCTCAGAAAATTAGTTAGAATTAGTCATAAATTGGCTAGAAAACGACTAAAAAATTTAACATAGAACTAGTTAAAAACTGATCAGGAACTAGCCATAAACTGCTTTGAAAATGGTTATTAACTGCTTAAAAACTGTTCATAAAATAAAAAAATTAAGAAACTAGATAGAAACTCTTTAAAAATTAATCAAAAAGTAGTCAGATATCAGTCAAAATCTTGTTAGAAATTGACTAGTTTTACTGTCCAGTTATTGGCAAAGCAAGCGTCGCCCAAACTTGTCAGTTTCTGGCTAGCCAAACTAGCCACAAACTAACTAGTAACCAGAATTCCTGGCCAATTTCTAACTAATTTTTGGTTTGTTTTCTACTTGGGTATATGTATATGTCCAAAAAGGGAACATAAACTGTCTTACAGACGTCTTGAGGGCATCTTTGTGACACAATATCTGAGAGACTATGACATACTGCAGCAGATGACATTATCAGAACATCTTATATGCACACATTCTAGACATATTGTTTTCTGGAAATATATTAGATATAAAAACGCAATATATTTTTAAAATTTGATTAAAATATATCATATATATTAAAAAATTTAAATTAAAAATTGAAAAAATTGGATTTTATTATTACGTTGTTTTATTAACCGTAATGTTATTGAATGTCATTAAATGATAACTATCTTTATATTCTTTCAAGATTACTGTACATATTGTATATAGTTGTATATCTCAAAATTCAAAGTAATATTTATGATTATATTTCCCACTCTTAATTTAAACGTTTCATACGCCACAATTAAATCATAAGTGCAATTGAAAAAAGCGACATGGAGTGCAATTTCTTTACAGGTCGATTGTACAAACAACTGGTTTCCGACAATTTGCTTTTATCGAAGATCGAACCGACTATCTATCCAGTATATAATGGATTGCGTGACGAGCTTCACATTCTCGAAATCTGACGCGAAATTTTCTCGCGTCACTTTTCATTGCTCTAAAGCTGGAAACACAGTAAGCACAGGCAATAAGAACAGAGAACAGATAATAACGAGCCGTTTAATCAGAACTCTGGGATATAAATTCGATATTATATTCTCGTCTCGTTATTCCCTATTTAGTGTTCCTATTGCCTGTGTCTATCGTGTTTCCAGCTTAACGCAACTTATTTTCGATTTTGAAGACTGACTTCAGATTCCATGTACATACATACAAAACGTGAACCGAAAAACATTCTAGCATTGTTTCTATGAGTTTCAAATTAATGTTGGTAGAAAAAGAAGTGCGCGCATTACTTAAATTCTCTTTTCTGTCGATACACCCTGTTCTTTTACATTAAAAAATAACTTTTCCCGTAAAAAATGAAATTTATTTGTAATTTTCTATAGGGCATCATTTAACACATCAAGTACACATTCGAAGAAAGTCACAAAAAAAAGACTAGATTTTCCTTTTTTTAAATTTTAATAAATTATTATAGAAATTATAGTACACAATGGCGTATACAATAAGTAATTTAATATTTAACCGACTGTCGAAATGACAAGACACATATTGTTTTCGCAGTTATTATTTTAAAATTTGACGATAATTTTTAACATATTAACGAGTTACAAAATGTTTCATAAGAGAGATTCATTGTTCAGTGTAGAAGCGTCGACTGTGTGAGCTTGAGTTCTCATTGCCACTCAATTTTCTAACTTTGTGAGTATGTGACTTACCTCACAACAATTAACGGTTTAATTTTGAGAGGAAAAACGTTGGAGATATTATTTTGTTATACAATACTCCAAACGTTGCGCTAGGGGGAAAGATTGCTGATGAAGACTCGAACCATGAGTGGAAACGTTCAAAGTCAAGGTTTATATTTTTAGTATTAAGAAGAATTGCGCTAATTGATAACCAGCGTTGACTCCTATTGCCTGTACCGTATGTTTATGTTTTTTCTAAATTGTTTTAATTTAAGGAGTCTATAAAAACTTATTAGTTTTTTGTTAATTTGTAATTTCTCATTAAGTAATTTAATAATTTGGAAATAATACAGAAAAATAAATAACAGGATAAAAAAAGCAATATATTGTTAATGTATCCTCTCTTTGCTCTGTTTTTGTTTTATATTTCACGCAATTGAATAACATAAAATGCAAAAAAAACTTTTGAGTGTCTTATTACTTGCAAGATGCTTTCAACAGAGAAAATACTGTTTCATAACTTAGCTACGTTATGTATACACGAAGCAAAAAGAAATAGTTCTTTCATTTTAAAGAAAGAGAGAAAAAATAAATCTCCACGAGCATTCAATCTACTTTTGCATTTTTCATATCTGTTAAAATCGATACGAATAAAACAATAGCTTACCGAAGTAATATATTTGAAGACACTCGGCAAGACATACCTAAGCAAGATGTTATAAAGGCGACTATCCTTTTTTCTTGTGACGTGTAAGTAAATTAATAAAGCCTGAAGCTTAAGTTTCACATTATAGCTACTAATATGTTGTATAAATCCGTTACTGTATCACGCTATCCACGTTACTCGGCAGCCCCCGTTTACGAGATGGAAATTCTCTTTACCGCGATTTATTCACGGTGGTGATTCACGGTAACCTTCGCTCACTTGACCGAATAATCGATTGACGTAGATTGTAGATAGATCTTACTAGTGACAAAGACGGAAATGAGGAGGCGAACATCCTCGTTTAGCTGCAAGTATATGCGATCAAATCTCATATTTAGGAAAAAACTATCAATATTTCTAACTCATGATTACTATCATAACAACTTTATGACGATCGTCACGAAAACATGTGCCACAATGATTCAATGAAATTTAATTATAAATTAAAATAATGATATAAGCAAAAGTCACTCAAAAGTTTATTTAACACTTATATTATATATTATAATATATTAAAATATTTATTTAAAAATCATGCATTGAAAGTTGTGAACTTTTGAATAATTCTATAATCTCGTAGCAATTGAAACAGTTTTGTGATTCTAACTTTTGTTTTACTCTCTTTTCCGACTCTTTTTACCCTCATACTATTATTCTACAAATTTTTAATATGTAATAATTAATAAACGTCCAGAAAGCTTTTGCAAAATATTCTCATTCTCCATAACCGTTCCTGTCTGTATGGTTGCATTAGGGGTGATCCCGATTGATCACAGCTCGATTGGACACCACCAATCACAACGACCGCGGTGCTTAGGAGTTTTGTAGTTTCAAGCGCTGTGAGTGGCTCGTGTCCAATTGAGCCGTGTCCAACTGGGTGCCACCCGTTGCATTACATCTTCTACAAACAATTACAAGCAGTAAAATATAATCACGGTAGTCCAATTGTTTCAATCTTTTACACCTTTGCTATTTATCAGCTAATAGAATGTATATAAAAAGAGACCGATTCAATATTTAATAATATAGTTACGACGTACATTACATGTTACATATATGTATATTTCTTTAGTTTATTCGGATTTATATTGCAGTTTCAAGGATAATTAATTAGAAACGTTGAATATATGCTTGTTTCAGGAAACGAATGGATAAGACAATATTGCAAGAAAAATGAAGAGTTAAATGGAATAAGGAGAGAGAGAGAGAGAGAGAGAGAGAGAGAGAGAGAGATTCGAGGGATGAATCAAATATTATGTGTATTTCCACATTCAAGTCATTTCCGCTTCTCAATGGATACAAAACTTGACGTTACGACAGCTCATAATTTTTCAACAGATCAATAATCAAGTTCAATTACTTTAGCTGCGAGTTTCGAGAACTTCTTCAATAAAGTAAAAAGATTGCCCAAGACGAAAATTACGATAGTGCCTCAGAAAGTTATTTTCCTCCAAAGATAATCCAAAATGCAAAATCGAAAATCGAAGATTATGACCATTGTGTTCTGGCTGAAACATTTCGTTGTCCCGATGAGATAACTGAATCGTTAACATATATGATACATATATGATTGATATCTACTTATAAAGAATGCTTTATTTACTTTTTTTAACCAGCTAATCGCGTTAGGCAATTAGCAATTTAATTTGTTCAGCCAATCGTCGATCCATATTACTGACTGCGACATGACAATCTCGATGACGTTGGCGTCATGACGCAAGGCTGTATGATGCAAAGTGCGGATATAACTTAAGAAAAACTCAACCCGAAGAAAAGTGTGTAGGCGAGAATAAGTGCGAATTCTTCTGTTGCTACGAGAGTGACAATGTCAACGCTCGTCACAGATACGCCGCTATCATCCACTACTACCTTTGCTGGGGAATTAACAACTGGCCTCATACCCACCGTTACCAAGATTGACACACGATTGGACATCAGTCCGGTCTCAGTTATTCTGGCGATCTCCATAGTGTGCATTCTCTCGCCCATCACCGTTACCGGTAACTCCATCATCCTAGCAGCCTTCTACAAGTACAAAAGACTCAGGACTGCTTCTAATTGCCTTTTAGTCTCGTTGGCTATTAGCGATTTCGGGGTAAGGTTTTTACTTATCACTTGTATCGTTCTTGTATAATGTATAAGTATTATAATAAAAATGTGTCTTATTCGCCGAATACTTATTCGCTCGCATCAATTACGAACGCATCCTCATTTAGATCCGTGATAAATGCATGATCTGCTCGTTTTTATTTATGGTAGATCGGCGTGTTTATGCCAGTCGGGATACAGCTGGAACTCTCTGGTTTACCAGAAAACGGCGTTTCCGCTCTCTGCATCGTGCCATATTGCATTGCGATCGCTCTCTGTAGTGTGAGTGTCCTAGTTACCGTGGCCATCGCGGTGGACCGTTTGACTTCGTTGGCGCAACCGTTGCGATACAAAAACATCATCACCCACAGCAGCGTAGAAAAATACATCGCGGTCTTTTGGATATATGCGATCGCTGTTGGCCTCTCGCCTCTCATCTATGCTCAAATCATCGGAGGGATGCAGTCGCACAGGTAATTATATTTACTCACTGTTTATACATATATCATTATATATGTATATGTTTACATTTCACTATTTCGGTTAAAATAAAATTATGTAAATTTCGGCTTATAAAAATATAACGGCACGCAAGTCAAATGCAATTCATTTAATTATAAAATATTACATTAACAATACCATATAATTTCGTACGTTTCGACTCCTGTTTGAGTCATCTTCAGCAATATAACATTGATAAGTACGGCAATAAATGAATCGCAATCAAAATCTTCATATTCTCTATTTCATCTTATGAATGTCCTAATAATCGCACATTGGAAATAGAGAATATGAAGGTTTTGATTACGATTCATTCATTGCTATACTTATCAATGTTATATTGCTGAAGATGACTCAAACAGGAGTCGAAACGTACGAAATTATATGGTATTGTTAATGTAATATTTTCTCGAAACTTTAACAACCAGAGGTTGACTCCTATAGCCTTTTGTACGAATTTTTGTCTTAATTGTTATATATATACATATATATGTGGCTTGTTGCGGTATTAACACACTCTACGCAATTTGTATTAATCTCAAGTAAAACTATATACATATTTAATTTAGGTTTTGGATGGAATAAAATATACGAACCATTTAGTATTTAGTTTAATCAAAGCGACGTTCGATACAATACACGGAGAAAATTTTATATTTAAAATTACTATAATGTGGTAATAGCTGCGGTCTCCACGTAAATTATGAGTTTAAATGCTATAGTTATTTTTTTAAAAACAATAATATAACGTAATTTTTACACTTTTTCATAGTAAAAATTTTTTATTACAAAATCAAATATACCTAGCAAATTTTGTTTGCGTACCATAGTAAAAATTAACTGTTTTCATGTTAGAATATGGCTTAACAAAATAATTACTTCGTGATAAAAATTAGTATTACTAATAAAAGTAATAATAGTAAAAGTTAAATCGGAATCATGTAAGAGTCCATCGAAAATACAAGACATAGTAAAGTGTAATTTAAAATTGTATTAAAACTTAATATAAAATTTTCTCCGTGTATGAGCGCGAATTTTGCATCCTATTTCTTTTTGTTTTATAGTTTTTTATCTTTTGTTTTATTAATAAACTTTTATAAAAAAAATTAAAAAGGAGAAAAACAATGATTCCGCATAATATAATTAATGTAATGTAAAATTTTTAATCGTGCTAAAAATAAAGTAATTCGTTTTTATTAAAATTTTCCAAAATAAAAGTTAATGTTATCAGTATAGAATTTCATTTTAATCTTGTTCCATACGAATCGGAATAATTAGGTGCATTCAGTACTATACAACCGCTCACTAAGCTCTTGTATCTAATTGGCATATTCCGATAGATATAGATTCCAAAAATATAAACCAAATAGGTGCAAGAGCTCATTAAGCGCTCAATGAGCGGTTGTAGTAGTACTGAATGCACCTATTAAATTGTATATCGGCAAGCAAAGCGCGCCTGCATTTGTTAGCATATTTCCCTGTAAAAGAAGGATCATAACACTCTTTGTAGCGAATTCACAACATAGGTATACGGTATATTACTAACGATATTTAAAAAATATATAAAAATAATTAATGTAATGTAAAATTTTCAATTTATCGTGTCTTTGCTAGAGAATATTATTTAACGAAGTTGATTGAACAATAAATTCAAACGACTTACTCAAAAAAATTAAACGACGTTAACACCTCGTTGATTAAAATTTAAAAAATTTTGTCTTTTACGTTTATCAGTAGCATTTATTTTGATTATATGCTTTAAACGCAACTCTCAACGCAATATATTATACTATGTTTCTATGAATAGAGCTGTGAGAAGTTCTATTAAAGTGCTATCTGACACTATTTACATGATGGTTTAGATAAATCACGTATTTAATTCTGTGACACGTGGCATATCGAAGAAAGTGAATATATTACGTGGTTGGAATAACAATTAAAATCCAGAAAAGTATGTTTATACGTTGCATAAGATTACGTATCGTATATATCGTTGCACGGTGATAAAACTCGAATTGTCATTTTTTTTAATTTTTTACTATTTACTAATCCCTTTACAACTAAGTATTTCGTTATACAGAAAAGTTAAGTACTTGATTAAAGGATTTAATACACCCTGAAACGTTTACAGTTTTATGTTTTAACAACATTGTGCAGTTTATACTCATTGAACAGCCATCAAAAAATAAGTACATATAAAACGATTACATTTTTTTATTATTTTTTAAATTAGGAAATAAATTAAGTAATATAATATCGTATAATCGGACGATAAAATAAAATTTACTGAATGCGTTATCTGTGATATTTTTATTAAAAAAAGTTACATTTTCTTAAACAATGTAACTTTTCTGTTATCCTTGATTTGCATGGTAATAATCAAGAAAATATATTCATCTTTTTATCGTCAATTTTATATTCTGTCTCACAATCAGTATCAAAAGTGATCGTCTCAAAGAGGACAATAACTAAAGAGAGAGTTACTTTAGTTAAGTATAATATAATTAATTCCTAATCGCATATAAAATTACATGTAATTTTTAATTGGGAGATATTACATCAAATATTTTTAAAATAAATATATATATAAAATAAAAATTATTCTTATATCAATTTTACTTGATAATTTTTATCATCAATCATTTTTATCTGCATTAAAACGCACATTTTAATCTGCGTGTTTATATCCTTTTCATATCAAATGTAGTATCAATATTAAATTATTTTCAAATATTAAATATTTATTAACAAACTTATAAAATTATATTTAACAAATAGATCTTTTATGTTTGGTTAGTAAATATATTATGTTGTAAATATATTAAATGTGAATAAATGTAATCTATTGTATATTTTACATTACACGTAACATAATAAAAAGTATGCAGACGCGTATAATCTATTAAATATATTGCATATACAATATTCAATAAAAAATAGGAAACACTTTCAAAACGCTCAAAATTGCACAATTATCAGATCACCGAAACACGTGAAAAATCATTAAAGATAAAAAAATAAAAAAGGAATTTTAAAGCTTAGAACTTACACTTTAACACGCTTTTAGCCGTTTTTCAAAAAATTGCTATCTTTACAATATTGTATCTTAACAAAGATTAATATTGTTACGTTCCACAAAATATACATTCAACAATCTGTACCTTGGTTAAAAATTTTTGTTCGAAAAATTTACAATAAGTCGTATAATAAAGTAGACAGTTTTACCTACAAAATGCTTTTTTAAAACTTTTCTTATGATTTTTCTTGACCAATTAGTGACGCAATTTTGAAGCCAAACCTGATTATTAATTGTTAAAATATAGAACCGTAAAGAAAAGTTTTTGAAAAACAGCCAAATCCAAATTTTAAGTTTTAAAAGACTTTTATTTTTTCGCGATGATCTTTCACCAAGTTCCGGTGATCTGTAATTGTACAATTTTGGGCGTTTTGAAAGTTATTTTTTGACAGTTTATTCGCGCATTTTAGACACGATATTATGATGCGAACGAATGATCATCGAATCATCGAAGAGATACATTCGCAGAGTATACGCATGCGATATTCTTAAGAGATTCACCTGTTTGGATTTCCGATCCAACATAAAGGATCACAGTACCAGCTTGCGATATATTCGAAAATATGTCGACGTGCGCCGAGTTTGGTCGACTTCTGCGCCTGCGGCGCGGCACGAATGTCACTATCACTCAAAAACGTAGAGAATGGACTGCGCGAGTATATCAAAATGGTCGATAGGGATGAAAGAGGGACCGTGGCAGACGGCCATTTCTATCTCTTTCCATTCAACGATGTAATGGGGGAGAGAATGAGAGGGGGATTGGCCGTCTCCCACGGTCCCTCTCTCTCATTATTATCGACCACATTTGATACACTACTTAGATACGGATCGTGCAGTCCATTCTCTATGCCTTTGTGTCAGTCGAATGAATTTCGCCGGCGAGATGGCGCAGACGCAGCACAGCGAATTACCATTGATTACTGTCGCGCAGATTGCAGAAACGCCGTATGTATTTACGTATTTACGTATAATGTGTGATCGATAAATATTACGGAGTTGAGTTCATTGCGATTATATATGCCATGCAGTATTAAATACTTACAAAAGCGCGTCGCCAAATCGCACGAGTTTCACCCGTTCCGTTCGGTACAGTTTCGGTATCGATAATGGGCGCC
>NW_017296669.1:50818-61484 GCF_001594075.2 Trachymyrmex cornetzi | reverse complement strand
CCCCCCCCGGCCCCGGCCCAGTAGAATATATTTATAATCAAAAATTTATATTATATACTCTGCTAATTCCCGCTTGCAATAGATAATTACGATTATTTATGATGAGCGATCGAAGCGACATATCGCAGTTTTCTATTACTGTAATTTAATTGCTCTCGCTCCGATTTGCGTATTACTTCTCGCCGCTAATCGGCTAATCCGGAAGCAACGATTGCTTTCCATTTTTACACGAATGATATTTATACTGAATCAAAAAGTTTTTTAACTATTTTTTTTAATTGTGCACATATAATTATTGCACCAGTTCGAGAGAGTGCAGCAATAAAAAACAGACTTTAGTGTATTATATACATATATGTATAAACTCATGTGAGTATTTTATATATTCGGTACTTGGATAATTATTTGGTAATTGGACATCATTATATATGTATAGTTGCTTTGCTGACAACAACACAGCAGTTTATAACCTCACTTTTAATGTGAGTTAACAATAAGTAAGACTCATTGCCTGCAGTAAAGCTGGTAAAGCACACGAACTTGTATAGCATTAGGTACAGTATTACCACAATTGTAAATTCCGTTTTAATTTAATGAATTATTGGAAAAAATAAATATAATAAATAAAAATACAAAGAAAGAATATTAGTATTTAATATTGGAAAGATATTGAACAATACCATAGATATATTGTAATTCTAGGGCGAATAATCTTTGATATTAATTTATCTTGCAGCGGAAACTGCAGGTTCGATGCAGCCGTGTTACCACCAGTCAGAGTGTTTCTGGTCGTGGCAGTTTGGGCACCGAGTGCCCTGGTTCTACTGGGTTGCTACATGTATGTCTATCTTGTCGCGCGTGCACATGCACGTGCGATTTACACAGTGGAATTATCGTTTAGACATCAAACGCAGACGTTGGCACTACCTCGTTATGGACAAACCCTAGCAGTCACGGTTGGCGCATTTTTTATTCTGTGGCTTCCATTCCAAGTAAGTGTGAGCTTCCATTACTGTCCATTACTGTGGAAGGAATATATAACTCTTTCCTTGATTTACATCAAATTGATATATATAAAATCCAAGTTTCAAATTGTGACCATAGTATTATGGAGTTACATATGTCTTCTATCCTGCATAGGCACACATATTTTTACTTACTCCACAAGTACTCGCTGAATCTTTTTAGTCTAGCTAAAATTTTGTTATTGCTTAAATTTTGTTATTCTAGACTTTAAAAAATTCAGAATTACTTTTCAACATCTCTGCTACATTGCCAAATAATTATTTAACTCAACGCTGTTACTTAAAACCTTTATTTAATAAAAATTAAAATTTGTACCACACACAAGAAATTTGAGAATGAAATTTCATCTGGATGAAAAAAGTGTGCCCCCCTATAGATTAAAATCATTAAAATCTCGTCTGTAGTGTTTATATTCCAGTGAGGAATGATAATGAAATCAATGTCGAATCGACGTCGATTCAATATTGATTCCATTGTCATTTCTCACTGGGATTGACATTTTACTGTCGCTGTGTTTGCTACATGCTTCCTATACCGGAGAAATAATATTTAAATCTATTATAGAGGGAGAGTGTTGATTCTACTGTTTCATATTTTTGTAACTTTATTATATATTATATCTATCAACTAAATTACGGACATACGTCGTGTTTCAAATTCTGAACGTTTATCACAAGTGGCTAATACATTTATTGTTTTATAGAAAAATTGTTCTTTTTTTTTTAATGAGACATTAGCAAAACGCACACGCATATTTCTCCTATGCAAATTGCAAAAGATAAAAAGCTCCGTATCATCTATTTATGCCACAAAGATCAACACAAGAATGTTCAATGAAGAGACGTGAAAGAGAGAAAACATAAGTTTGAAAGACATATCGTGACCATATTCGCCTCGTTAAATGTTACCAAGAAATAACCTGAAGAAATACGTACCTATAAAGAAATTTTTTTTTTCAAAGCAATATATTTCTTACTCAACATTTTTCTGTTTAGCATTGTAATAATGAGGTAAGCTTACGAGATTAAACGTCAATATATTGATTTTTTTGAAATTTTTATTAGCTAATTTGGAAAACAGACATTGGAAAGCGATATTAAAGTTTCCTTGACTTCAACTTGTTTCATCTTATCTTCACAAGGGAGCGAAGATTTCATTGAACGACGAAAAGATCGATGCAATTTGTAAAATTATTAAATGATAGGACATATTCACTGCATTGCTAGATATGAAGAAAGGAGAGAAACAGTACTGCTTCTTGGTGATCTTTTTGTTACTTTTTATACGAATCTTGCCTCGTGAATAAAAGAGCAAATGGGAAAATATTGCAAGTGCTTCTCCGACTGTTTTGCCCAGTGCATTGAATTTCTTTTTAACGTGGAAAGTTTGTTAAATCAGGTAGGCGAAATTTAATTCAAAGTGTCCAATTATATAATAGTAGCAATAATAATAATTAACCGAAGAATCATGCGCGTCGATCACGTTGTGTAAATTGTATTGGTACAATACGTGAAATATACAGGGTGTCCCAGAAATAGGTGGAGCCCAACTTTAGCATCATATTCTACTGTTGCTAAGAATGAAAAAATACGTCATATAAATACATATTATATTATAAATCCAGACATTCTTCCTTTTTGAAATATAAACACTTTTTGTTAGCGAGAGAATATTTTAAAGATTTGTAACTTAAAAAAATTGAGCTGAAAATGACTTCTTTGTGTCATGATACACGCTTCGCATCGACGATGAGCTTCTCTGAAGTTTCCATTAGCTCATCCATACATGAAATTAATATCGGCCCACTTGCGCGATATTGGAATAAATCATCTTGGTTAGATGATTATCTTAACTATGCAACGTTTAGATAGAAACTAATTTACTGCCTCGGATAACAGTATCACTTGCTCTACAATATTTACTTTGTATTTATGTACTTTATATGGTATCTGTTCATGTAAAGTAAACTTTTGAGATAAAAAAGTATTTATATCTCAAAAAGGAAGAGTTTCCGGACCTATGTTTACCTTCCTTCATCCTTAGGGAATACGATACTAAAGTTTGGTCACCTATTTCTAGAACACCTTGTATATACCTGCGAATTACAATGGAATACACAGGGAATACATCTGTGATGATGACCACATAATCTCTCATGAGCAAGTAGAGCGGACTAAACTAATGTCCTTTACCATTTTGCAATTTTCGCAATTCTTTTAGTTATCCAATGTTAACAGAATGTCTAAACAATAGATACATAAGGTAATTGTAAGATATCTTTAAGAAAAATCTTTAAGGTATTTTATAAAGAACTTTGCAAAATATCTTAAGCGTCTTATCTTATGCGTCGATTTTACCCATTTATTCGACAATCTTTAGTAATTACAATAATATCTCGTTGTCTATTGCAAAAGTTGCAGATTATGCGGTCATTACCGCGAACACTCTGTATATAAGAGATACTCCCATTCTCCCCTTCGAAAGAAATAATCTTTATATTTTTCTCTTGCATAATTGTTTACAACGTCTAAAAGGATTCGCGATGCACAGTGAATTTTTATACGGATAAAGTAAGACAGATTTGAATGAGCTGATGCGGCAAGCAAGTTATATCGATTTCGAAATGTTTTCTTCGTTTTTTTAAAATAACTTAGAAAATTACAAAAACCTAATCTCTTTACATATGATGTAATTGTAATTCTATCAGTTGCAAATAAATAAAAGGTCTATTTTCTGGCTGAACTAGTGTACTAGTGTACACTTTTGGAACTTAAAGTGAGAGATAGGTACATGTTTGATATTTAGCGAAAGCGAGAAAAAGAGTTATAGTACAGTCTAGTGTAGGAATAAGAAACAGATCTAGAATCGCAAGAAAATGTTAATAAACATATGAGGCAGTCTAAGGGCAATCTCTAACATGGTTTTTCTCTTTTTCTAGACTTGCATGCTGGTGGACATTTTCTACGGTACCAACATCCTATCGGAATGGGCGGTGGTGTGGCTAGGTTTGCCAATCCTTGCACACAGCGGCGCGAATCCATGGATCTATGCTTTTCATCACGGTGAGATGCGTATCGCCGCCGGAAAAATTGCTCAAGATCTAGTCGCTCTGTTTGGTGTGATGCCGGGCCATTATGGCTGTTCACCGACAAGATGTGGTACCAACACGAACCTTGAACTGGCCGAAGTGAATTATGATGAAGAGAGCAACGAAAGCAGACGGCATCCGCCCGTAGAGGATTGCTTTACTACTACCAAGCACCATAAAGCTCTTTATAAGAATAGATACTTAGAAATATCGGGTAGACACACCGATATCTCGCTCGAGAAGCATGACAACGAGCATATTGCGTCCTGCAGCAATCGACCGGGCGACATCATTGAGGAAAATATTCACGACCTGACGAAGATGCTCGAGCCAAGATACATCATCGACCGGAATCACGTTATCGACTCCAATCACAACATCGACAAGATAAAAAATCTCAAGTATTTGCTGGATCCGACCTTCAACAAGATTAGGCATCTCCGACGATTGAATCACAAACGAATAAACGGGAATAACTTGCCGTTGATTTTCGAGTCGGAGAAATTTATATCTTATCAGAATTTGAAGAGCAACGGCTCACACAGCAATCGTAAGTTTCTTCAATTGAACGCCCTATCGGATCCGATATTAAATATCGATACTTCCGTAGTAGACACAAAGAACTCGAACCAAGTAATGTGCCGCGTAAATAATGTTGCCTATCAAAGACGGAATTCAAACTTGACCATGTCAGATTCGAATCTCGGAGCGGCAACGGTGCATGCTTCCGAGGTAGGCACGAGACTCTTTCCGATAAGTGACAATGACACGGAAAGATACGGTTACTCTGTGCAAAATCTCAATCACGGATACAAGGACGCATTAGCGAGGCACGCGATGATGCTCTGCCGACAGATGGAGGATCAACAGAAAGAAGCCTTTAGCAAGACTTCTTCTCGCCCGCGACCCAAGTTTCGCCATTTCGGACGCGTGAATCCGAATCTGAAGCACAGACTGCGAAACAGCTGCTCCTCCTCGTCATCGGCGCTTACTAACGTCAAGACAAGCTGCGAGACGGATACCTTGAAGCGAAGCGCACTCCCGCACCTAACTATTACGTCGAACAAATTAGCCAATCTTATTAACCTAGACTCACCATCGAAAAATATGCGCACACCCGCGCACATAATAAATTTTACTGCCAAAACTATAACGCAAACTCCTAGAAATTTGGAGGCGTTGAAGCACTCCGAGTCGATTAATGCAATCGGCGATCCAGTGATGCACCGAGTAACTCTGTTGGAGCCTTCCAACTTAATGGATTCGTTGGTTGTTCCGACGATACACTCGGAACCGCCGAGTCCCATAGATCCTCTTCCCGCGGCATCTCTTCAGGCCGAAGAGACGCAGAGTCTTGAGATCCCGAGATCTGTCGTGGACGTCATCGTGCAACGCGCTAGATCGCCTATAAGTAAAAGAAGCAGTCAAAAGCCCATGAGACGTTCCATTCCTATAGTACCGACTGTATTACTAAATATCGAGGACTTGAGCGAACCGTTCGAACAAGGTGACGATCAAATTCTGAGTCAGAGGAGCGACCTTCCATCCTCCGGTACTACGTCGACGTTGGAGCCGATCGATCTTTTCGAGGCATTGCTGAGGAACTCGGACAAAAGTAGAGACATGAGATTACCGGAACCCATCTTCGCCGAACACGATTCCACCAGGTTTAGCTCAAGACGTCCATCCGACTCAAAGTGGTCCGAGTCCTCTAGGAGCCAAGAAGTCTTATCGAGCGCCGCAATGGAGCATCAAATCGCGTTCCCATTGTTTTATTCGGTCAACGACTTTCAGACTTGTAACAGCGGCAGCGATCTGAACGATCTTACCTCTCTGGACCCCTTTATGTGTCCCGATGCTCTAACGTCATCTCTGCACGAGTCCTTCTTCAGCGCGCCATCCATGCCTGACTCGGATATATTCACGTCTTTCGAGGAGAGCTACGAGCCGGTCTTTACGCCCGATTCCGAGCGAGACGCATTGATGTACAATTCGATGTCAACAATGAATTTGAAGAGGTGTGCTGTAGAAGCGGCTTTTCAAAGTAGATCTACGGAATCGGTGCACCGTGTCAGGCATCCCTCGACGCGATCCTGCACGATTCTTAGAGTAGAACCGGCCGTACACTCGAATAGATTGCGCGTTAGACCCTGCGTGGATTACATCTTGAAGGACCTGCCGCCGATTAAGAGGAACCCGCGTCTGGCGCCTCTTGCTATCCCCACACCAACCGATATCTGCACTCCCACGTTTGACATCGTATCGGAAATCAAAAGCGATAACGGTATTGGCGTTAGAGTTTGAATCATTCGGAAGATAAATAAGAGTCTGCAAATTTCCTCGCGTGTTTGCACTAAAAATATGTATCAGTCGCGATATCGAACTTGAAATTCTCGAAAGAATTTGAAAATCTTTCTATAGACTTCTAGGATAAAAAGAAAAAGAAAGAAAGAGAAAAACAAGATCCAGAGAGTGTGCAAAAGCATACTATATGATACACAGGACATTTTTATATTCCAGGTATATCGCATATAAATTAACAAAACGTATGAAACACCATTGTCAAATAAGTCTCACGTATGTTTTTAATAATTTCTTTTATTCGTAATGTGCTACTCGATAATGTAACTAAGTTATTCGTGTACTTAGTACTATATGGGCATTAATTTGTCATAATTCATTTTAACATTTTTTCGCGAGAGGCAACGTACACTTAAAATATTATTTAATGTATACAATTATTTATATACTACTTTTTTACTTGCACAACTTTTGTCTTTTTCAATACTTGATACTATCATACCTGTTTATACTTCTTATATCAAATTCAAAGTAATTTATATTTTTAATCTTCGATTGAGATTAAAATCACATTCCTCTGAGAATTTGAAAGCTCGATGTTCTTAAGTAAAGATTGTTTTGATTATCAGATATGTGCGGCATTATACTGGATTGGAGTGCAAAGTGTTTTCAAATTGTAACATAATAAGGAAAGGAAATATTTTATGTCATTAGTATCGCATTTTGATTTTCAGTGACTATGTTTCAACTTAACAAACGATATTTAATTGATGTGAAAGACAGCGATACGTCGAATTTGTTACGATAATCGATATTTGATCATCTCGAACGAATCATCACTTTATCTAAATTAATAATATTTAATCATTTAAGCTAATGATTCGTTTATTTATTTGATCAAATATAATTTTTATCAATAAATAAATAATGTTCCGTCTCAAATACAAAATAATATTTGTCGTATAGAAGTAAAAGGGGAAGTCCTCTATGTGGTCCAATGCATTATCTGTTACATTATATATGTACATTGTACATACATACATAATAAATACGAACGTGCAGTGCGTTTCTATTCTGTGAGTCAATTGAACCGTGTGAATCGAATGGTTATTCAAAAGTTCCGTAAATGGCGTGCCAAGCAAATTGTTTTAAATCAATATTCCTAGTCATCTCGTGCTACACCCGTATATTGTTATATATCGTGTACCTGATTAGAAATTATATATTTGTTGATTGGAAAAGATTTTGAAGATATATATTGCAAAATATTGAATATATATACTGAAATATTCTTTAATAAAAGGTAGACTTCATTAAAATCTAATATAATGCGGATAGTATAGCATTTTTTGTAGCCAATAAAATTTTGTATTCTTGCTTGACCATATTTTTGCGCGATTTATTTTTGTAATATAAAATTCTCTTTCAGAGATAATATTTTATCTAAAAGTCTTTCTTATCTCATTAAAGAGAATAATATATATTACTCTCAAATATATAATATGAAAATTATAAATTTGTCTATGCCATAATAAAAATTTGTTTCTAAACTGTGCGAAATCATTCTTCCTTTTTTTCTTATTGCTAAGAATGATACATATAAATTGTTTAATCCGCTAATTGTTCAATCCGTATAAAATCATTACATACGTATTAAGGCTGTTAAAGATGAGGACATTACAGATAGATGAATAGAAAAATAAAAAAAGAAAGTGAGAGAAATCAGTCATAGACATAAGGCTAATAATGAATAATTTTTTATGTATAAAAGGTGCTATCAAAGATATGAGCACAAATTTTACACCTTTTATACACTTAGCTCAAAAGCTATCCATTATTGAGCCTTGTGTCTATAACACCTATTCATAACATTATAGACTATATTATATATGAAAACTAATTTTATCGGGACCCAATTTTCTATATGATTAGTGCGAGATTCTTTCAAAAGACAACCAATAGAGTTAAATCATTCTACGGAAATTGAGACTATCACGTTATTTTCTTTATATTATTTGGTTACGTGCACAGTTATATGTTACCATATTTGCATTACTCTGCAACCATCTCTTAAATCTTTAATTTTATTTACATCACCGTAAAAATTGCTTTGTTAATTAATATAAATGACGAAATCATCTAAAGAACACGAAATAAAGAAGAAAAGAATAATCGCACTTCTTGCAAATGCCAATTGAATATTGAAATGCTTTTGTATATGAAACAGTCAAGAAAAGTTATGTGTAAATGAACATTATTTTAACTATTTTAATATATATGTATATATGTGTGTGTGTATATGTATATATATTCTGACAAACTTTTTTTTTTAAAAAAAAAAGTATGAAAGTTTTCTATACTTCGTGTATACCTAAGTGTCTCTGCATTTAAAGTAATTTAAGAGTCGACACAAAGAATATTTTACACACGTCCATGTATATATAAACAAATGTGCGCAAGTGCAAGCTATATATAAATATTAGAATTGTATATTTATTTCTTTTCGCATTCAAATATACTTATTTTATGCGATTTGTCTTCCATATCATACAAGTTGTAAATAGATGCTATAGTCCTACTACCAAGATATCGGATTGTCTAATTTTTTACTTTGTAAAGTGACGATAGCAAGCACGACAGATGAATGTTTTCTTTAATTAATAATAGTTCTCAGGAATATATATATTATATTCTCTGAACACACACATATACTAATTGTGAAAAAGATAAATACACTCAAGCTGTTTCCTCTCGAATCGAATTTGAGAAAACATTGAAAAAGCGAATGTGTAAGGAGATTTTTGAAAATGTTTATGTTCAAATACTTGCTAGCAATTGATCATTATGTTAACAAAGTAGAAATTAAGGCATTTATTACAACACATTTTTACAAACAAATTTTCATAACTTCACGGGGCACTGCGTTGTAAAATGTACATTCTATAAAAGTAAAATTCGAGTATTTAGAAGATAAACGCTGATATATTTTTATGGAATATCTTTTTACTTTTATGTATCTGTGCGCGCGTGCGCGTGTGTGTGTGAGTGTGTGTGAGTATGTTTACTTATGTGAAAGTAAAGTCTATTGAGATTCGTTATACGACTTTGATTAGTAAAAGATTGAAAAGTATTCCTTATTTTTTCTTCATTACACGAACTTGATTTCCAAATATAAATGCTACATGATTTTTTCATTTTAATAAGCAAAAGTATTTTGAATCAGAAAAAAGTTAAATTAAACTTTACTATGTTAAGAAAAGAACTATCCATACTAAATACGTATGCGATCTTTTCTTTTTTAATCGCCTATAAGATCAAAGAAAGAGAATAAAAATTGGATAGAGTGAAAAATTATGTTAATCTTGTTATGTAAAGATATATAAATAAAAAATAAATGTAACATTCAAACAAATTTCTCTTATGTGTGTTAATTTTTAATGTTTCGACTTGATAAAAATTTTTTTAGAAATATTAATTAATCCTTAATATGTATACATATGATGAGTCTTTCGTATTGCGGATTAATTTTCATTACTTTTATAAGTATATATAAAGATTATTAGGTGATTCTTACATATACTTTGACATATGTTGCAATATTCTTAAAGTTGGCAATTCCATTCTACAAAGGAAAAAAATAATTCAAGTGTCTATTGTCCAAAAATTTGGCTAAAATAAACTTTAGTTATTGAGTAACTAAAAAAAAAATATTTTTTACAGTGCATAAATGGATATAAATTAAACGTTTATTGCATTTACATTATATAAACAATGCATTCTATCATTGTGTTACAAAAACAACTTTTTTTAGTAGGTGAAATTTTTGCAACATAAACGAGAATCAATTGAAAATAGAAAGATAAAAATATTTTATTTGCAAAAAGTGAGTTACACTCGCTACACTTTCATATGAAGGTCTTTATAATGATATTAAAATCTATAAGATGAATTTCTAAAACGTTCTCGTCGGAGAATACGCAGGAATTAACGGAAACCGGTAATGCATAATAAAACTTTCTCTATAACCAGACGCCAAGGTTTTTTTTAGGAAAATAATATATATAAATCTATTATATTTTAACCAAGTGTTTCCAATACATTTAAAGGAACAAAAAAACGCTAAAGATGAATATAATCCAATCGTGTGTATTAATTAAGGTTAACATAATAATAATAATAATTTAACAAGAAAGAGAATAATAATTATTAATATTGTCTATAATTGCGCGATGTCAAATCGTATAATAGATT
>NW_017296669.1:46396-49310 GCF_001594075.2 Trachymyrmex cornetzi | reverse complement strand
TATATATATATATATATTTATTTATTTATGTGTATATGCGTATATTTATATGTATATATTTATTTATATGCGTATATTTATATGTATATATATATTTATTTATTTATTGCTATTCTTGCAAAATCATGTACGTTAAAAAAAATTGTAACAGAATCGGAAGTGCGACAAAGACATGTTATGATATTTCGAAGCATTGTATCACAATCGCATATTTTATCTCGATAAAAAATTTTTTATGCATGAATATGTATAAATATGTATAATATACATAAACACGCATAAATATTCATAAACATGTACAACTATATGTATATGAAATATGTCCATACATGTTCATACATTCTTCTTTCTTTTGTAAAAAATTATTTTTTAGTGTAATAGAAATAATAATATATGAAAACATAAAAAATAATTAAAAAAGTAATTTTCGCACAATTTGTTTTAAAAAAAATTAAGTTTAAAGAAATGTAAAAAAATTATTTATGTATAATTATATATGAAATTATGCGTAATTATGTATGAGCAATTTTTTTTACATTTTTCCAAATCTTTTTTTTCTAAAACAAGCAATACGAAAATTATCCCTTTAATTATTTTTTATGTTTTCACATTACTATCATTATTTCTATTACACTAAAAAGTAATTTTATAAAAGAAAAAAGGATGTATGGACATATTTCATATATAATTATACATGTTTATGAACATTTATGCGTGTTTATGTATGTTTATACATATTTATACATATTAATGAATGAAAAATTTTTTACCGGGATGTATACACACACACACACACACACACACACACACACACACACACACCCCACATATCCATACTTATCTCATGTACATGTATATATACAAAACAAAATTATAAATACAAGATATATATATGTATATATGAGATTCATCTATGTGTGGATATTGTATAATTTTCCCATTTCCGACAGTAGATTTGATCATTGCCGATGTATTTTTTCGTTAACTTTTTAGTGTATTTTAAATAACTATAATTATGTTTAATATTCAATTTTGGATTAAATATATATTCTATTTTAATATTTTTAATATCAAATGGATATATATCGTAATTTTAAATTTGTAATTTTGAATTTGTAACGTCTCAATCTAAAACGGTTGAGCCGTTGCGAGTTTCGATGCACACTTCACTCAATGTTGTTTGTTTTGTTCTCGTCTGTATTATAATCTAAGGGCATTCGAAGATTTAAGTTGTGTGGACAGTAGACGTGATCATATGAACGCCATTTTCAGAAGAGAGAAGAAGAAGAAGGGTAGTAAATCTAGTGTAGGATTGTATAGATTTGTGCCAATTTGTGTGGTACGTGTTTATCGTTTCATGTGCAGTATTCTAAATGGATGCGATAAGTAATATATGTGTGTGCGTGTATTTCTATTTACTTTAATATTTGTAGGTTTTACTCGTAAACATGGAATCGGGATATATAATAAGGAATAACGCAAGGATTACTGCGAAGGATATACCAAATTCAAGTGCATCATTAGACTGCATTTGTTATAGACCACATTCTCACATTATATGCAATGGTTGTGGATTTTGGACTAAAGGAAGAGTAAGATACTGTTGTCCTCAACATCCTAAGGTTATTATTTTATTCGTATTAATATTTCATGTCTTTTTGTCTCTTAATCTTACTTTATAGTTGAAAACATAAAACAATATTATTATATATAGGGTCGGTTGTTCCATCTTCAGGTAAATTATGCGGTAGTTTATTTATTGGATAAGCAAAAGAGTAAAAGAATAAGAGTATAAAAGAATAAGGCTGGGTTGTTCCACCTTTCGATAAACTTTAGCTCTTACTCTTTTTATGCTCTGATTCTTTACTCTTTACTCTTTTGTTTATGCAATAAATAAATTACTATATAGTTCAACTGAAGATTAAACAATCGACCTTATAAGAGAGCAAGACAGTGAGCTGAAGTTTACCGAAAGGTTGAACAACTCAGCCTTAATCGATAAGTTTAAATAATATGTTATTAATGTGCTATCATACTGGTATTATTATCCTCAACTTTCTCTTATTTTACAGATTGTTTTTCTACACGATCATGCTCAATGTCCACGCTGTAGGAGCTATGACTTTATGCTTAAAGAGATCTAAAATGAACATGACTATTTTGTCAGACGAGTTAAAGTTACAAATTAGACAAAGATGCTCAACCGTTTCTATTGTTCAAATTAGACGAGTTAAACATAAGTAAAATAGTTAAGTTAAAAGTTGATAAATAATTCATTTAAATGAAGTTTATTGTTTTACTATATTGAGTGAACTAGTGAACGAATAAAAATATATGAATAAATATTGTAAGGTGTGATAGTATGGAACAATGATTTATTTGGAAAAGACAGATATTTTCATATATCTATAACAGGTGATATTGAAAGATTTGTGCACTTGTATATGTACATGTTTAAGGTCAGAACTGTCAAAATGTTTAATATCTATATAGGAGTCAAGAATAACTTTATTTTTTATCTTTATCTTTCACAGTGCATTATTAGAATATTAGTATATTATTACAAACAGTACTGGTATCGCAAGAAAGTATTAGTGTTATTCTAAATTCTAAATTATGATTCTTTATAAGCAGGGTAAGTTAATTTTTTCTTTTAACTAAGTTAAGTTAAAGTTAACAACCTTGAAAATTTAACTTAGTTAAGATACAAGTTAATGTATAACGAAATTAATTGAATTAAAAGTTAAGTTAATAAAAAAAAGTAATTGGAAAATTAAAAGTTAAATTTCTTTCTATTTTATGATTTCAGAGTCTTACAAATAACGGAAATGACAAACATATATTTCATTTAGAATATACTCTATATTTTATTTTTAAACTTTTTGTTTATATATACTGTTATATATATATATAT
>NW_017296669.1:44003-46228 GCF_001594075.2 Trachymyrmex cornetzi | reverse complement strand
AATTATTTAACTTTTTAACTTAACTTTTAGCTTTTTAACTTGGCACTACCCAACCCTGTTTATAAATATAATATAAAAGTGATAACAAAATGTTTTGACAGTAATGTCAGAAATAATCATAAAGTAAGAATAAATGGTATATTGTTTTAAGAAAGCAATTATAAAACTTTGTATACAATATACTTTAATTGTATTCTATATCCTGGAAAGATTAGCTCTTTTAATTCAGTCAAAGTGCCTGTAATAAAATTGTAATATATTGGATAATTTTAATATATAATAATTACGTGTTTGAAAAAATACTCTTTAGCTAAACAATTTTAACACAAAATTTATGTAATATATTTTGGTTCTTAAAACATAAAAAGCTTTTGAGAATATAGGCACTACAATAGGAGGATAAATAAATGAGATAAAAACTGCTGATTATTTTTAAATATCTTTACTGTCTTATTCATCGATATAATATTCAATGACACCGACAAAATATTAATTAAAGATGGCCCGCCTTGGAGGTTGAGACCTCTATTCTTGAAAAGAAACTTATATCTGAGAGAGCACATGAGAGCCTTTTTCTTGTAACTGCAAAATACGCACTACTGCCCTCTGAAGAAGTGGATATTAACTACGTATGACACACTAGTGCCACAGTACAAGCCATGGAGGATAGAGACTAACCCCGGATCTACAATAGGGTTTTAAGCCTTAAGCCATAAGAAATGGGCGAATCACAGTCGCTTATTCTTCTCGGATTCGACTATAATTGGTCGGTTTCTTACGGCATAAGGCATAAAACACCTATTGTAGATCCGGACTAATGGCTTCTGCACATTGGACGCGGAAACGCTTGCCGCGCGGCAAAATGTGATGCTATAGCCAATAAGCTTACAATTCCTAATGTGTTCATTGATTACCACATCTCATTTTGCCGCGCGGCAAGCGCTTCCGCGTCCAGTGTGCAGGAGCCATAAAAAAACCGAATTAGGGTTTGAAAAAAGCATGGTCAAAATCAGGTTTCTGTAGAACCAGCTTAAAATTGATATAAAGCCGATTCTACATTAATTGCAAGCCGATCGCAAGTTTGTTGCGACAACTAATCTAAAATTTGCATTTTGAAATCAACTCTTTATATTGGCTGCGTTCAGCAGATTCAGCAGTTTTGTGATTCTTCGCTGTGATAGAATTATTCCTTTAATTATAAAAGTATGATCCAATCAGCGCAACGAATCATAAAACGGTTGCAAAACTGCTGATAGCGTTTTCGGCCCGATCGGGTTTGCACCAACCTGGGTTGGATTAATCTTTCCTATTGGTTGACGTCACCCGCTCTACCAATAGGAGAGCACAAAACGCCATTAATCCAACCCAAGTTGGTGCAAACCTGGCCGGGCCGAAAACGCTATGAGTCTGCTGAACACAGCCATTGATTTCAAAATGCTGCTTTAGATTGGCTGTCACAACAAACTTGCGATCGGCTTGCAACTAATGTAGAACCGGCTTAAAGCTGGTTCTACATTAATCGCAGCGCAGCGTCGCAAGTGTGTCGCAAGTGTTGCGGTCCAATCAGAGTCGAACTAGCTTGATGTTTATTGGACAGCAATGCTTGCGATGCTGCGATGCGACTAATGTAGAACCAGCTCAATGTAGAACCGGCTTTAGTGTCGCTAGTGTACTGGGCTTCCTAGCGTTAAGCTGGAAACACAATAGATACAGGCAATAGGCACAGGCAACAGGGAATAACGAGCCGTCCAATCAGAGCTCTGGGATATAATATCGAATTTATACCCCAAAGCTCTGATTGGACGGCTCGTTATTCCCTGTTGTCTGTGCCTATTGCCTGTGTCTATTGTGTTTCCAGCTTTACACGAAAAAAGCCGGGATGGCCGCTCTCAGGTTTCTCTCTGGCCTAACCTAACCTAACTTAATCTTAAGTTTTAAATGCAAGTGTAATTATCCAACAACAGGCACTTTAGATAAAATGGTGTTGTGCTTTTGCGAATTTTATCATCACTGAATGGTAAAAATTATTTAATAATTATCAGGGAACTGTTATTTTATTACTGCGAGTAATAATTATAGAAAAACTGTAGATTCCATGGCATTTCCACTAAATGACCAAGTCTATACAAAATCCTTTACTCCCAGGGAGTATGAGGTAATAAAGTTACTTTAACTTTAATGACTTTAATATGATTGAAAGTTTGAGAGTTATACATACACACCAT
>NW_017296669.1:34321-43889 GCF_001594075.2 Trachymyrmex cornetzi | reverse complement strand
TGTGTGTGTGTGTGTGTGTGTGTGTGTGTGTGTGTGTGTGTGTGTGTGTGTGTATGTGTGTGTGTGTGTGTGTGTGTGTTGCATGCATGTGCTTGTGTGTATGTGTTGCAATATTTGTATATGTATATTTTATTTACATATTACACATACATACACACATCCATTACACATTATAACATTTATTTGTAGGTAGAACTTCTTTATGCAGCAAAAGAAAAAAATATAATTGTTTGTTTGGGAAAAAATTCCGAGCAAACCTTTCTTTCTATAAAATTGATTCAAGAGTTTGCTACCAATAATAGAAGGTAATGAAATGTTTCCATTTGTTTCAACAAACTTTATTGAGTTATTGTTCAAGAATAGTAACAAAAACTTTATATATGAATAGCCCGTAGCTTTATATAAAGTATCTCAAATATGTTTATTAAATTTAATACATATTTAGTTATAAATGCTCAAATTAAATATTAATTGCAATATTTGTTAAATATATTTGAATCCATTTTTTTCCTTGCATAGATTAGTAAGTAATGGTGGAAAACGAGCGATATATATATTAAATGACAAAGACAAATGTACAATAATAGGAACTTATATAAAGCAATTAACAGATCTGAAAGTATTAACATGTGATTCTGGTGTACTTGAAGGATTTGACAAAAGTTTTGAAAGTTCTCACGTAAGAAAAAATTATTTACTGTGTAACTGTAGTTAAAAGAAAATTTGTTACAAATATTTTCTTATACATTTATTTTTATACATATTTATAGGTATTAGTCGGAACATCAAAAATCTATGCACAATTAATATCAGAAAACAAACTTTTACCATGTCACATAAATCTAGTCATAGTAGATGAGTGCCATAAGTCTATTGAAGATAGCAATTTAAAGTTTGTTCTGCAAACTTTTCTATTGTGCAACAATGTTCCTAGAATAATCGGATTAGCGGTACCAGTGTTTAATTTGACACAAGAACCTGGAAGATTAGGCTTAGAGATAGAAAAAGTAGAGGCTGCTTTCCAGTGTGAAGTAGAAACCGCTAATGATATTCTTTCAATAATACGGTAAGTTTAATAATTTGCTGACAATGTCCTTACAAACTAATAATGTGACAATTATTTGTATATGTAGTTATAGCCCAAAACCAAGAGAGTATGTTGTGGAGTATGATAGGGGAGAAAAGAAAGACTTGTATAATACGCTTAAAAGTTGTGTGTCACATGCAATTGAATTTTTACGTGATCATCGGTATGATCCAATGGAAATTTATACTGAAGAATTTTATGAGGATATTCAAAAAATTCCTGACCCCATACAAAAGCCCTTTGAGATGATGCAAGATTTTTTGCATATATTAGAAACTCTTGGACCATGGTGTGCCGATCGTGCTGCTCTAACATTACTATTTCTAACGGAAAAATTGAAGATCAAAACTCCTTATGAGAGACATTATCTTTTATTAAATATGATAACATCTGTTTTTATAAAAATTCGGTAAGTATTGCAATAACGATGACGATATTGACACATATGTGCTAAACGCGGTTAGGGAGTTTAAGATATCGTATAATTTTGTGTGTGTACGCATACACGAAAATTATGATCTTTCACAGTGCCCTTTGTGATAATGAATTTCAACATTTGTCTGAGAAAGAAAGGATATATCAATATAGTACTCCAAAAGTTCATCGATTATTGCAAATCTTAAAAATTTATACTCCTTTTTATACTAAAGAGACTAACACTCCAGAGAAAAAGGCAAGTGCTGGTAAGAATCTTTTCCAATTTATAAGATGTACATGAAGAGCATACAACAAAATAACATATTTATGTACTTTTAATGTATATTTATAAAAATACATTACATTTTTCTCAGATATTAATTCAAAAAATTGTATCACAAAAAGTGATAAAAATATTTCTTTCTCGAGAACTCAGGAGAAACCTATGCAATTGAAAAAGTTAGGAGGTAATTGGAGATCTAACGATGACAATTACAAAAAGACGTTCAAATTGCAACGTTACTCCTGCAGTGGTACAGATCCCGATCTGCTTTGTGGAGTAATTTTTGTGGATAAGGGATTTACAGCTAAAATTTTATTTTATCTATTAAGCGTATGTGTATAAATCCCAGGATTACAAATTATCATGTATCAACGCGTCAATTTTTTAATATTAATTTTCTTATAGGAAATATGTAAACACGACGAAGATTTGCACTTTTTGTCACCTCTTTATACAATTGAAAGAAATACTGATGATGTTGGTTATTCGAGAGATCTAGAAATGGGACATAGAAAGCAGGAAGAAGTCTTAAAACGGTTTAGAATTCATGAGTGCAACTTATTGATTGCAACTTCAATCTTGGAAGAAGGTTTGTAAATATTTTTTATCGTATTGTTTTTTTTTTCTAAAAATTTTCATTTCAAAGAATTGTAGATCCAGGATCTAAGAACAAAAGAAAAGAAGTTTGTATGAACGTGTGTTTGATTTTGCATTTTTAATAAACATTTTTTATTTGTATATTTTTATGATATATTTTATAGTCTTCTTTTTTGTATTTGCACTCTATACATTTTTTTTAAAGAACCATCTACCATGATTTCATAGAAGTATCGTTTTCTTACATGTTCTAAAGGCATTGATATTCCAAAATGCAATTTTGTAATGAGGTATGACTTTCCGAAGAATTATCAGTCATATATACAATGCAAAAGTAGAGCAAGAGCAATGGATGCCTTGCATGTATTATTAGTGCCACAAGAAGCATCTAAAGAATTTATATGGCAGTTGGCTCAATATCAATATATAGAAAAGGTATAACTTATAAAATTCATTTATAATTTCCTTATAAAACTTCAATAAAATTTCAATGTTTTGTAAGGCTCTTATTATCTCTCGACGCAGTTACATCGAATTAAGACATTTTAAGAGACACAGCAAAGATATATATAAATTTTTTCTTGTTATAATATTGAAGTAAAATTTGCTTGTTTTTTATATTCACTTGCATTTAATAGCACAGATTGATAAAATATTCCCTTTTTTCTTATTATCTTACATTAGTAAATACATAATAATATCAACTATAATTAGTATAATTTAGACTACATTGTATTTTACACTTCTAAGGGGCTTATTCTGTAACTCTTAACGACTGTAATGCTACAGTTACAGTTGTTAAAAGTTATAGAATAAGTCCCTAAACTTTGTTTTTTTTTAATGGACATACATATCTCGTAACAATCGATATGTGACAATAGGCAATTTAGAAATATTTTTTAATTTACAAAGAGAGTTTCAATGTTATGAATGTATATTATTCGCTGACATTATCGAACCCGTGCGATAGCATGCCGAAAAGAAAAGAAAAATTCATTTCGGCGCGTAATGCAGGAAAAAAAGCTCTTGTGATTTCTTGCATCTACTATCGCAATTCGCAGTATGGCTGAAGTGAGAAAAAAGGGGAATTTTAATTCGTATTCGGGCTTATCTTTCTAAATTGTAGTATTGCATACGTTTTATTTGATTTATTCATCAACTTTAGTGCGTACCAGTTTTATTATCAACCTTTAATGTGGTTCATTATCTGCGCCAACCTCAGTCGAAAATTGTAATGGAAGAGCATCAATCTATTTTGTAGACTTTATTATTAAAATGTTCTAATAAAGAGCTGACTGAAGACGAAGAGAATGAAGCAGATATGTATGCTGCAATGATACCACATTACAAACCACTTGATGGTGATGATGCTCCTAAAGTAACTTTTAATTCTGCCATTTCGCTAGTTAATAGGTAACGTTTAATTAGTTAATAGGTAACGTAATGTTTTATATTATTAATATACTCAGTGAAAAGCTGTACGAGTACAGTATCATTGTATCATTCAAAAAGTTTAATCGGTAATAAATACACGTTTTAAATCATGCAGGTATTGTGCGAAATTACCTAGCGATACTTTTACGAGATTAACACCAGAGTGGCGTATTGAAACAGTGAATGTTCATGATATAGTGATGTATATCTGTTTTCTACGACTTCCCATAAATTCACCGTTGAAATATGTAATTACGGTAAATAGTTATACATATATGTGAAATACAAAATAAGAAATATAGTATTGAATATTTTTTAACTATAGTTTATTTGATTGTGTCTCAAGATGATTTTTGTTTAATGGAAATATCAAGCAACAGATCATATATTGCTTTATTTTTTAATGTCGTGTAGCGTTTGGACTAATATAATTTTTATTTAATATTATAATTTTTATTAATAACTAATATTATAATTTTTTGTAATTTTGAATTAAAATTGTATTAAAACATGATTTGGTAATTTAGTAAAGTATACGATTGTATTGTATATTTTCTTTTACTAAACTTAGTCTGGCAAAAGTTCTTTCATTTTGATCTCTATTTATGTTTTTCGATGTCTTTTGTAATATTTTTTATTAAGAAAAAAATTCTGTTTTGTGATCGAGAAACATACATGGCAAAAAAATCATCCAATAGTTTTGGGAAATGCTTCTATATGTAATTGCTCGTATTGTAATTTATAATATATCATAGCTTTTTTCCTATTGTGCCTTAGTCGTATCCAATGCCGAATAGAGCGATGGCTAGACGTATGGCTGCTTTGCAAATGTGCATCGATCTACATCGAGAAAACGAGATAGACGATAATTTGTTACCTATCGGAAAGGAAAACTTTAAAGCCAAGCCTGAAGATGCGGAGGTACCTGCTTTGCCAGATGAAAGCAGAGCTGATTTTTCAGAAGCTAGACCAGGGACGACAAAACGGAGACAATATTACTATAAAAAGGTTCCTACTATTTTTTTTCTTTTAAAATGTATTCTTTCTTATATAGTTGAGCAAGTATAGTTGTTTAAAATTTGTATTATTCTTTCCAGACAGCTGAGGCATTAACGGATTGTAGACCAATAGTTGGAGTACCATCTTATCTGTATCATATAAATATGGTGTTAAGTTGTCCTTTGCCTGAAGAACAAAATACACGAGGCAGACGCATTTATCCCCCCGAAGAATCAGCCATTGGATTTGGCATACTTACATTAAAGGAGATACCCAAGGTGATAATTTCTTTTTTTTTTTATTTCCCTCCCTACTCGTCTAATAATAATTGTATTTATTTAAGAAGAACTTATAATTCTTTTAATGTATGTGCTTTATGTAGTTTTTTTCTCTTTTATAGTTGTGTCCCTTCCCTATTTATACTAGATCAGGCGAAGTTCATGTGCAATTAAAACTTAGTAAGAAGACTGTAATCCTGGACGAGTTTCAAATAGAAAGAGTTGACACTTTCCTTAATTATACTTTTACAAACGTTTTAAGATTGCAGAAATATCTAATGCTTTTCGATCCAAATGCTTCCGAGAATTCATATATAATTGTACCAGTAAAAATATGTGAGTATAAATATGTGCTAGAAAACGAAACAATGTAAATCTAAAACTTTATTCTTCAGATGAAGCTTAACGGTTCAAAATTATTAACGATTTTACACAATTTTTGTACCTTTCAAAGTCAAAATTGAAAGGATAATACATTCAGATATATAATGTAATAAAGATGAATATATTATAGTTTTATGATAATTTTGTATAATATATATATATATATCTTTTATTTAATATATTATTTAATATATAACATAATTTTGATTTAAAAAGATATAAATTTGTAAGATACATCATTACGAAGACGTTTCATACAATTCTATAATATGTCACATTTTATTAATTTTTAAATAATTATATTTACAAGTTATATAGATATTAATAGACATTTGATGTATTTCAGTCTATGATTTATACATACAAAGCTGGTTTCGCTATTTACAACGATATGATACTTTTGAGGCTTTTATCATGTATTTTCTTGAAAAAAAGCTACGCTGGGTTTGCGGGTTATCTCTTGTCTTGATATATCGTAAATAGATTATCGGATGTTGCATATCACTAGGGCCTCTCCATATTTTTTTGAAAAATGTGTCGCGGTAGTAGCTATTTGTAGTCGTTTTATTAAAAAGTATTTGGTGAATTATTTCAATGTTATGTTCAGACAAAACTGACTGTGTAGTATGCTTTAATTTAACGTCTCATTGTAGTTCTTTCATACGTAGATTGAAATATATTTCCTCTGTTTCTCTAATGTACACTTTTCCGCAAGAGCAAGATATTTTGTACTTGTATCTAAAGATAAAAAAATCCTCTGCCCTCTCATATTTGTCCAGCTCTTTCCCCTTATGTTCATTCCATTAACAGCGTACACAAAGGGAATCCTCTACAGATTACAGAGAAGCGGCTCAGGTTATTTCTCACCTTGAAGAAGTGAACTGCAATGTTTTCGAAACATTGGCATTTAACGATGTATCAAAATATGGAGATAATCCGCAAATCGCATAGCTTCTTTACAACGTTATAAATATATTAAAATCGATAATTTTCCATTTATTCTTTTCTTTCTTCTTCGAGATAAGAAATCTTTTAGAGAGATACAGACCTTCGTAGAATTTAATACTTGTTAACTTTTTAGTCGCAACATGTGAAGGGTCAGATGTTAGCGTAGATTGGAACTTTTTGGAATGCATTTATCAGAACAGAAATGCAGTACCAACTAAGGTTCCAGAAGAAGATAGAAAAAATTTCAAATTTGATCCATCCAAATATTACGATGCTGTAATCATGCCGTGGTATAGAAGTCAAGACCAACCACAGGTGTATATATATTTAAATGTAAATTAAATATATTGAAATGTGTGTGTGTGTGCGTGCGTGCGTGTGTGTGTGTGTGTGTGTGTGTGTGTGCAAAATCTCATGTGTCATCTTACGATCTTTCACGATACATTTTTTACTTCTTTCTAGTATTTCTATGTAGCGGAAATATGCACAAACTTAAATCCAAAGTCTTCTTTTCCCGGACACGATTATAGTACTTTTGAAGAATATTACTTGAAGAAGTATGGCATACAAATACAAAATTTAGAACAATCGTTATTAGATGTGGATCATACATCAGCTAGACTAAACTTTTTAACTCCTAGGTGAAGCCTGTGAAACAAGTATTTATCGAGGCATTCATCTTTTAAACATCGATTTAATTATTTATTCATTTTAGGTATGTAAATCGCAAAGGTGTTGCATTGCCTACAAGCAGCGAAGAAACCAAACGCGCAAAGAGAGAAAATTTAGAGCAGAAACAGATTCTTGTTGCTGAATTATGCGCCATTCATCCTTTTCCAGCATCTTTATGGAGACAAGCGGTCTGCTTACCCTGCATATTGTATAGAATTAATGCTTTATTGCTTGCTAATCAAATACGATGTCAAGTGGCATATATGATAAATTTAGGGCAACAAAATTTGAATTTAGGTATGCAATCGCTTGGAATTTGCATATATTTATTTGCATATACTATGTATATTTGTCTATATTTTGAGAAGACAGACATTTCACACTAACGATAGAATTAGAGAATCTTCTAACAATTAAAATAATGTGACTTGAGTGAGATTAATATTTACAGTTACTTGATAAATTATTCTAGATTTCGAATGGCCGGCGTTAGATTTTGGATGGAGTTTGGCAGAGGTATTGAAGAGATCTAAGGAAACGGAGAAAACGAAGCAGGCTAAAAGTGAAAGTGCACAAGACAACTCATCTTCAAACAGTATAGACATTAGTAAATGTCAGAACACGATATCTGGCCAAGATACGAATAATAAACAATACACATTGTGCAATGAAATTGAAAAACAAATAAAACTGGAATCCGACAACGCACGAACTGATGAAGAAGCGGAAGAAGATATTGCCGATGAGCAAAAGGATGATGAGCTGGAGATTGGTACATGGTCAAACGACATGGCATGGTCAAACGACATGACTATGAGTATGGATTATAATGCGGATAATATGAAAACGTTTCCTCTAAATGTGACGGTCTTACCGCAAGATTTCGGTTGGAATGATATTCGATATGGTTCGCCAACGTACGAATCTGATTTTGATGGTTACGAATCAGATGACATATATAGTGATGGCTTTGCCGACACATCTGACGAGAGTGAGGATGAAAGTAGAGGCTTGAAGATCTCTTATATGGGTGAAAATGTCGCCGAAGCTGTAGAAGACGAGAAACAAATATGTAAGCAGGAAATTAACAAAAAGATCTTGGATCTTTTGGAGACAGAAAAAAATTTTGATAATAACTTTTGGATGTATGCAGAGAAGGACGAAGAGTTATTACTTGTGAAACATAAGGAAGCGCATTATGAGTTCGCCAAGAGAAAAGAACATGATATAATGATCGACGGTACTTTTATATCTTATAATTCTGAAATTGCAATTAAAAGGAAGAATTCGTCGAATTGCCAAATTGAAAGTAAAGAACCGAATTATAAACACAAAGACTATATAGAAACTGTTGTAAAAAGATTTACTGACCAAGTATTAAATAGGAAGTCTACTGTATCTACTTGCATGGTAAAAAAAGAGATTAACAAGCCAAATGAAAAAAATTATTTACATAACGATCTCTTCAGTTTTGATTATCAACCGGAATTAAAAGGTCATTCAGGACCAAGTCCTAGTCTAATCCTCCAGGCTTTAACAATGTCAAATGCGAATGACGGCATTAACTTGGAACGATTGGAAACGATTGGTGACTCATTTCTCAAATATGCTATAACTACATATTTATATTGCACATATGACAATATTCACGAAGGGAAGCTCAGTCACTTGAGATCAAAACAGGTACGTGTTATGATTACTCAGTACACTTGTAGTATTTGTCAAATTGTTAATTTGTTTTAGGTCAGCAATTTGAATCTTTACAGACTCGGCAGACAAAAAATGCTTGGCGAGAGCATGATAGCAACAAAGTTCGAGCCTCATGACAATTGGCTGCCTCCTTGCTATTATGTCCCTAAGGAACTTGAGCAAGCATTGATCGAATCTGGCGTTCCTTCCGCTCTGTGGAATCAAGCTGACATTCCTACTTTACAAGCTGTAAATCCAACCGAAATAACTCAACTCGTTAAAGAGACTGAGGAAAAACTTGTGATTATGAAAAGTGAATTGGATAAAAACGAAAGTAGGCTGTCAAACAATTTAGATAATTTACGATGCTTCATACCTTACAATTTAATCACGCAGCACAGTATCCCAGATAAAAGTATCGCGGACTGTGTAGAGGCTTTGATAGGAGCATATTTAATTGCATGTGGACCTCGTGGGGCACTTCTCTTTATGACTTGGTTAGGAATTCATGTTTTGCCTACTGAAGAGGTTTGCGTGATAAGCAAAAATGAACCGGAAGAAAGGATACCCGGTAGTACGCCATATGTAAAGGAAGTTAATGAATATGGGGAAACTACATGGACGCAAGTAAGTAGTTGATTCTTAAAAAAAATCTAGATTTGTTCGAAATTCATCAGAGATGTAATGATAATTGGTAATTCATGGAAAGATTTCTGTTGGCAAAAGTGCGTTTGGCTATTGATCTATATTTTCCAGGGTTGGGTAGTGCTAAATTAAAAA
>NW_017296669.1:25956-33713 GCF_001594075.2 Trachymyrmex cornetzi | reverse complement strand
TACTTTTTTTTATTAACTTAACTTTTAATTCAATTAATTTCATTATACATTAACTTGTATCTTAACTAAGTTAAATTTTTAAGGTTATTAACTTTAACTTAACTTAGTTAAAAAAAAAAAGTAACTTACCCAACCCTGATATTTTCGAATTATAAAACATTGAAAGAAATGATTTTTCACGCGTAAAATTCCATAAGCACAAGTTAACAGCGCAGTGGAACGAAAGTTATTCAAAGTGGGAATATATTTTCTTACGTTTTTAAATATCGCATGCACACACGATGACTGTATGACTTTGTACATGTATAATATATATAGATATATAAAATTTTCTCTTTCTATTAAATTTTATCTTGTTTTTCTAATTCTTTTTATATATTTATAAGTAATATAGAACTAGTATCTGAAGAATTATGTTCTATATATTTATAACAATATCTAGAATTTAGTTTTATATCTAAAAATTTTTAGATTTGTTATGGAAAGTTGGAAGAACCGCAAAATCCATTACTCCGTTACATTCCTGACCCGGAAAGTGAATTGTATATGATGCTCGACGGATACGAAGAATTAGAAAAAAGTATAGGATATAAATTTCGTGATAGTAGTTATCTTTTGCAAGCGTTCACGCATGCCTCTTACCAACCAAATAGATTAACAGATTGCTATCAACGTTTGGAATTTCTTGGCGACGCTGTATTAGGTATTTTTTTTATTGGCTAAGTTTTTAATTATTAAATTACAATAATACGTTTGTTATATCGAAATTACATCTTTTCAGATTATTTAATAACTAGACATTTATACGAGGATTCCCGGCAACATTCGCCAGGTGCTTTAACAGATTTAAGATCCGCTTTAGTCAATAACACGATATTTGCTTCTTTAGCTGTGAGGTGTGGTTTTCATAAATATTTCCGTCATCTCTCTCCTGGGCTAAGTGTGGTAATAAATCGCTTTGTTAGAATACAGGAAGAAAATGGCCATTCCATTAGCGAAGAGGTACAACAAATTATTATTATTATTGTCATTATTATCATTATTATCATCGCTATCATCATTGTTATTATTATTAGCAAATTCAATATAATACAGTCAACAAGAGTCGGTAAAATATCTTTTTTTTTTAAATAAAAAAAAAGTTGTGATTTTGTTGTGTCTAATTGTATATATAAAGAGCAAACGTTTTTTTACTAGACACACATTTGTACATCTGTAAATGTGACAGTAATATATATCGTGCATTTTAGTATTACTTAATTGGCGAGGAGGAATGTGAGGAAGCCGAAGATGTAGAAGTTCCAAAGGCATTAGGTGACGTTTTCGAATCATTAGCCGGCGCTATTTACCTGGATAGTGGAATGTCTCTCGATGCAGTGTGGAGTGTTTATTACACGATAATGAAGTCAGAAATTGGTAAGATCTTGACAAAAACAAATTGTTTTTAAACGTTTTAGCATTTCATAAATTTATTAAAGAGATATTGTACAATTGCAGAACAATTCAGCACAAATGTCCCCAAATCTCCAATTCGCGAATTATTAGAATTAGAACCTGAAACGGCAAAATTCGGTAGGCCTGAGAAATTGGCTGATGGCCGTAGAGTCCGAGTAACTGTAGACGTGTTTGGTAAAGGTTCTTTTAAAGGAATCGGACGAAATTACAGAATCGCAAAGTGTACAGCAGCTAAATGTGCTTTGAAGAAATTAAAAAGTAAAATACAGAATTATCCGAGACAAAAACTATGATAAAGTTTGTAAAAGAAAAAATTTATGATAAATTTCTTATTTTCAAAGAATTGTTGGGACATTTACTCAAGTCTCAAGATTATTACGACGATGAGTATACTTATGAACTTATTACAATGTTTAAAGTAATCTTCCGCTGGATAGAACGTATAAGTACAGTATAACGACTTCGATAGAAACAACACAAGTCTTAACGAAGAAGCTGTTGCATTGAGCCTAATCGTATTAATTGTTCTGACAGCGAGTTAGATATAATATGAAATATGAATAAATAAACTATTTACATGTGACTGATAATAAAGTTTAAAGATGGGAGAGATATAGATAACTTGAAATATTTTGTTTAGTATTATGCGCAATGCATCAAATGCAATGTTATTTTATCTTTGATAGTCGAATAGATATCTTTTTAGGTATCGAATATTGAGATATCGAAGATAATTTTAGATATCGAATTTATATAAATCTATTCTTTAACATTTCTCTAAAAATTAGACAGTCTTTATTTCATTCTTTTTTTACATTCTCTTCGAAACACGTTTATTCGAGAATATAGCTATATCTTAACATACAACAGTAAAAGATTTTGAGAACGCATTACATTTTTTCAGTTCACTTTAGGTTTGTTAATTTGCCAAAATATTTTATATAATTATCATTGTCTCAAAACTCTAGTCATGCTAGCGTTGTTGATCGTTTTATAATCTCTATTTACATTGTATGTATATAGTAGCAAAATTAATCCGGAAACGGTCACACACACACATTCCCATATGTAGTGTAAAGTAATCGCGTGTTAAGTCTCATATAAAACTGTTTTTATTGTCTTTTGATCGCTTGTTATAAATTTTTCTTGAAATGTTTCATAATGGATTTTTACTACAAAAAATATTTTATTTTTAATTTTTTTGTTTTGTTTTATACAAAACATTGCAATATATATATATTATATATACATACTATATAATTAAATATATATGTATATATGACACCTTATATCGTGAAGTTAAATTATCCATGTGTAATACATCATGACTCAATGCGATCGTTTCCGGGTTAAAGAAAAAAAAAGTTGATATATATATTTATATATAAAAGAGTGTACAATATATCTGGAAATCTGTACTTATTTTCTTGCTGAAATTATACTCACGAAAGAAAAATAATTACGGCAGCTCAATAATCGATACAATTGCATTGAAAATAACACAAAATAGTGATACAAACAAGTATGAAATGACATCAACTAGCATTATTTCATTATTTTTTATTGTAATGCAAATTATTACGTATAGAATAAGCATGTTAAGTAAAAGTCCTGTGACTTTTGTGAGTTTTGTAAGAGAAAGGATAAATAAAATGTTTTATAATATATGAAGTTTTCTAATTTAAGCGGATTAAAAACAGTAGTACTTCATCTACAAGATGAGTTATATAAAAATGACAGTGTATGTTAATCTTTAAAAATTTTTACAAATGTATTTACAATAATGTAATCAAATGTAATATACAAAATACTATACAAGAACTGCGATGCACCGTACGTAGGTCAAACTAACGCGGGATCTACAGTAGCGATCATAGGGTCTTAAGTCGTAGAAAATTAACCAATCACAGTCGAATATGATAGGCCTTCTACAATAAGCCATTAGTCATAAATCAGAAGTCAGAAGTTAAAAAATGACGACTGATTGGTCAATTTTTAGTTTCTGACTTCTGATTTATGACTAATGGCTTATTGTAGAAGGCCCTTGAGATTTATCGGCTATGATTGATCAATTTTCTACGACTTAAAGGCCATTGCATGTAAAAGGCGTAATCGTAAGGGCCATGGCACACAAAAAACTTAAGCAGTAAAACATAAGCAATAAGGGAATTGACTAATCACAGTAGAGTCCGTAAAGTCATAACATAAGCAGTAACCAATCCAACATGTTGATTTTCTTACTACTTATGTCTATTGCCTCAAAAGCGTCTATATAATGAACAGTAGCAGTAGAGATTGTGTAGACATATATGTCGTGAGGTGGTTTTTCGGCCCAGCCAGAAATGGTTGATCGATCAACGTCAAATCAGTGTTAATTCGATATTGCTCGATTGACTTGTATGGGATGTAATAGGGCGTAGAGTAAGTCCATAAGCGAAATGGATTTTAACCATTTCATCAATGGCCTAGTTCACACCCAACGACCTGACCTATACCCTGACCTTTACCCTACCTAAGACAGGTCTCGTACGGAGCATTTACCCCAATATAGACCTATAATATAAAATCCATTTCTACGTACATAGCTTATTGCACATTACAAAACATGAAATAGAGTCATCTATTAGTTTCTTCGTACACTTTACGCCTTTAGGCCGTCTGCCTGCGTTTATATGCGTTAAAGCTAGGTAGGTCGTGCAGCCTAAGAGAGGTCAGGAATCTTGAAAAAGATCCCTCATCTAAGCGAGGTTATAAGTATTTACACCGTCGCGACCTGTCGTGTTTAGGTTAGATTTAGAGTAGGTAGGTGGCGGCCTAAACGTAGGGTGTAAACTAGGCCAATATCTCAGTTTGCGGGGCCGACCCAACGTTTTTTCTTATATATTCTTTCGTTTTGAGCACAAACGCGTTAAATGAGCACGATTTCATTAAAATCGGAGGTGCAATTATCTAAATAATTTTTCCTTGTTTAAGGGAGCCTTATTTCAAATGAATACAAATATTTATATTATATATATATATATAAATAAAAGGTAAATATATATATATGTAATTGTATACAATTACAATCAAGTACCTAATCGACTGTAAAAGAGTGCTATTGCAGCATCTTCGCACTCGGAAGTCATTAATACATCCCGAAATTTATCCAGAAGTTGTAACAATTGAGATCTACGAATATTTTCTAAATACATAATCTCTTCTAGGTGATAATCACCGTCAAAATAGCCAAGACGACACAGTCTATCGAGTAATTTTCTATCATTGGAAGGAATATCATAATCTTCCGATTGATAGTCATATAGCGCATCCTCTTTATCTGTGAGTGACAACTCTTCTTTGATTTCAGTCGGCGTTCCTTTTGGTGTCTCATTTAAACTCCATATACTTTCGCTTTCTTCCATTGCATTTGTATCACGTGTTTCTTGGTCCTGTGTATCCTAAGTACAAACAGAAGAAAATTTGAAAAAAAAGTTTACCAAGATTGAAATATGTATCATAATAAATATAAGATCGAGTTGAGACTATTCTTTTTCTTTTCCATCCTCTTTCTCCTTCCAATTTTTTAAATTAATTTATATAATGGAAATATACGATTAATTTTTACCTTAAAATTATTATTATCAATGCTATACTCAAGATGAGAATCTCTTGCACAAATAATCAAAATTAGCTCACAGAATTAACCTTTATAAAATGGAAAGCTACTATAATAGCGCAGAAATAAGTGTCATTTTGAGGGAAGGACTACGAATTGCAATAAATATTAATTGAAGAAAAATTAAAAAAAATAGATGCTCTCTACTTCTAAACGTCTTTCCCATTTCAATTCTAATCAATTTTGCCTATGTAAATATATTTTTATTTCGCTAATAAATTATGTATTTATTTTGTAAATTACCAATGATAAACGTCCATATACTGTTGGTATGTAGCGCACATATGTATGCAATTGTAGGAGCAAATGATTTTTTAATAACCATATAATTATCTTTACCAACTGCGTTTGCTGCTGCGGCTGGCTCAAAGGATTCAACTTTTGGCTAATTGAAGTTGGTAGAGAGAAATCATTGATTACCTAAAAATACACAAACAGTATAATATACACCAAATTCAACAGTATTCAATGATAAAGTTTTATTTACATTACGTTGTTCAGTTTAAATTAAAAAAAAAGGTTAAAGTTAATACGTATTATAAATAGATGCAAAACCAGAAAATTATGGTGCATATACTTGAAGTAAGCAGATTCCTGGGAAGTGTTCGGAGAAAGAATCTAGCAACTGATTAGTCAAAATAGCGTCGGGGGAGACAACATAAACATTGCTTTCGCAAAGTGGATAAATTATTGTAGCCTTTGCCCAGTAAACTAAATGGCCAGCTAGCTGAAACACCTGTGCAAGTGTTAAATCTGAGTCCGCGGCTAAAGTTTGCAAACTTTTCAATGGATTGTACATCTGAATCAAACGTTTAAGCGCTGGAGAGCAATCTATTTGCAAAGATTCTAATAAGTCCAATGGCTCAGTTAATAAGAGTATGCCATGATAAGGTCTTAAACTGTTCAAACATCTGCAAAACACAGATATGATGTGTGATAGATACATTTAAAGTTATACATACACGTAGTGAAAGTGGAAATCAAGAATATCAATCAAAATTTCAAAATTGAAGATAAAGTTTGATTTAAAAAAAAAAAAATTTCAATAGGTATAAATAGATAATCGTTTAAGTAATCATTAAAGTTTTATATACAAAAGATTTGTTAAATGTACCATTTCTTATAAACATAACATTTTTCTGGTTAATCATTATATTAAAATTTTTTCATTTATAATTTATATATATTCCATATATCTTGTATGTGGCATAAAAATGTTATTAAACAAACCTGTCTATAATCTCAGGATCAATAAGCAATCCTTTTTTATGTGATTGATGAACCTTTTGTGGAAGACAGAATCGAACTTGAATCCACTTGTTAATTATGATATTGACAATGCCAGAAGAACTGAGATTGCTAAATACGGATTTTAAACCACGTGCTAATGAGCTCCTTTGAAGAATTAACTCATATGGTGATTCGTCGCAATCGCTTTCGCCTTCAGATCTAAACATATGTAAACTTGTAAATGTACCTTAACAAATAACTTTACTAATGAAAAATAAAAAAATAGAACAGATATTTTATCACCTTCCAGCAATCTCATCGTGTGTCGATACCATTATCTTTATTTCATCTGTCAAAAAGCCACATCTTTTCTCTTCGTGTCTCAACGCTATGCCTAATCTAAGCACATAAAAATGCTACTTCGGAATACTATAAATATTTTTTGCGCATTTGTTGAAATTATATTACCTTTTGCTTAGATCATAGTAACATTTTACTATTGAATGACTTGCTTGTGCTTGCAGCGCAAAAACTATATTGAAAAGCATAGATGAGTTTACTTCCTTTAATCCGCGAGATAAAACTAAAGTTGGATGTCCAACAAAGCGAACATCATTTACTTTTAATTCAAACTTCTGTTCACACAATTCTGGCTTTACAGCAAATAAAGTAGAAAGGACTTCATCCGTTAAACCAGTTAAATTTCCATTACTTATGTTCGATGTTGGAAATGGTAAGGACTGTCAAATACAATAAAACATATTATCAAATTAATAATCACATAATTAAGGACAGAATTAAAGAAAAATGCAATCAATAACTTCTTCGTAAAAGCTGTATAATATTTAGATAAAAAAATACCTGCAATAAATCTTCCGTATTAGTCAATGAATAAGGATTCTTCCGTTTTGTGTACTGATTCAAATCTCTTACATGATTTGTCATATGCGGATATCGAAATAATAATCTATCACCTTTGCTATCGCTTTTTACCAAAATTATACTCAATGGATGAATTCCCATGTTTTTAAACTAGGTAAATAACTTTTCAACAAATGTTATCAGATGCAGAGAGAAACCTGAGAGAGGACATGACTTCCTCTTGTGTGCGATTGGTTTTCCGATTCAAGCTATTCCTAGAGTCACATGGTGCGTTCCGTATCGCGCATGATGTGCATGATGCATCCATTGTCCTTGTTTAACGTTTGGTGAGCAATAAGGATAAACGATGCATTATGCGCATCATGCGAGAAACGGAACGCACCCACAGTACCCCGTACCATGCAAAATGACGGATTTCTCAATCCAATGAATAGTCTCCTCGGGGAGTCGGGGAGCAGAGACTTCACTTTAATCTTAGGGCCTGCGCACAATAGAGGAACAAGAATTAGATATTAAGATTTCAACCTATCAG
>NW_017296669.1:25386-25808 GCF_001594075.2 Trachymyrmex cornetzi | reverse complement strand
TAGTGAATTCGGTCGACTTGCACTAACACTGAATTCGTGCTGCACTAAACTGTACGAGTGTAACAATAGGCCTGTTCTTTTTGATTGAACTTTTGCACCAGTTTATCTTTCTTCCTTTTCTCTTTAGGAGGAAAGAAGAGGAAAAAAGATGAACTGGTGCAAAAGTTCAGCCAAAAAGAACAGGCCTATTAGGCCGTGCCAGTAGAACTAGTGGCCGCGCCACTAGTGTTCAGTGCAACACTAGTGCGACACTAGTGTGATCTGGTGTGATCATCGACATCTAGAATGGATCACTGATGGCAAGGGTGGGGGTAGAAAGACGATTAGAGTGAGAAGCAGGAATAATAACTAATAAGATCGTTCTTTCTCTGTTTGCTGAAGCCTGATTGGTTGTTGTTAATCCAACAGTAGTTAGAAACAAC
>NW_017296669.1:24947-25193 GCF_001594075.2 Trachymyrmex cornetzi | reverse complement strand
CCGCCGGCTTTAGATGTGATGCTGTCAGTGCCAGCATCGCAGCCAATACAGTGGCAAGATTCTAATCCAGCTAGCAATCCAGCAGGAAAACAAGCATCGTGTGCCGCAGGCTTTACACTGTATCATCTGTGTACATTGTTGGAAAACACCCGGTGCTTAGAGTGCCCCTAGATGAAAGGTGAGGCACCGTGAGCGTCATGATTACGTGACGTCAGAAATGCGGGAAAAATAACGGTTTCGAACATT
>NW_017296669.1:22711-24344 GCF_001594075.2 Trachymyrmex cornetzi | reverse complement strand
GTCGGTTCGCGTAAAGGAGGCACGGCAGTGTCGCTTCGCGCAGCTTAGCGCCGAGACACTACCAGTGTCTCCAGATACTATGTATGTAGTCCCTAGAAACGCGCACCGAAATGATTTTTCGGTCTTGAAACGCTAACTCTATTAAACTACCGCAATAATATCATTCAATGAGTTAAATTGACTGGCAATTTAACAAATTTTTGATGCTTATTCGCAACTTTGGAACGATCTTAATAATGATGAATAACATATTAAAATCTGTAAATAATTAATTCTTATTGCGAAAAATATTACCTCGGCCGGGAGTCGAACCCATTAGAATCATACAAGCATTAAGATCCAGCTAGAGTCTAGACCGTTTAAGGCTTTGATTTCTATAGTTTGTGTTATCACATATACGGTCTTATAATATATTATATTATTTATTTACGTCGCCTAAAAAGACGTTGTTCCTTCATATGCTAATTATTGCGAAGAATATTACTAAGGCCTCGGTAGTCTAAAGACTTAGGACGCTTGCAGTGCTTGCACGGTATGCAAGAAATCCGGGGGGTTCGACTCCCGGCCGAGGTAATACTTTTCGCAATAAGAATTAATTATTTACAGATTTTAATATGTTATTCATCATTATTAAGATCGTTTCGAAGATGCGAATAAGCATCAAAAATTTGTTAAATTACCAGTCAATTTAACTCGTGATATTACTGCGGTAGTTTAATAGTTAGCGTTTCAAGACCGAAAAATCATTTCGGCGCGCGTTTCTGGAGACTACATACGTATATAAATTCACATAAGAATCATACAAGCATTAAGATCCAGCTAGACCGTTTAAGGCTTTGATTTCTATAGAAATTTATACAGTAATTCATATAATGACGTAATTGAAAAGAACAGTATAAAAATACAAAAAAATGTGCTTTTTTAAAATTCATTGTACATGATCTGCAAAGCGTGCAAAATTCTCAAAATATATAAATATTGTTGCTATATTTTACAACGTATAGTAATTGTTATATGATAAATACTTACACGATTTAAATAATTAATGTTTTCGTATATATGTTATGTTTTTAATTTATAAGTTTTATATTCAGTATATATACAGGGTGTCCCGACCGTTTTTGCCAATCACTTTTGTATAGATAGAGCGGACTAAACTGAGTCGAAAAGTCCCTCTACCATTTTGCAATTTTCGCAATAGTTAACAAGATATTAATTACTAAAAATTTCAAAATATTAGTCTTGAATATTTTTTTACTCAAATACTATCAACTTTACAGAAAAACTGCAACAGACAAAAATTATTTATTTTCTTCTCATAAAGTTCTGAAAATTTTTTATTAACTTTTTAGTACTGCATTTTCTTATTTTTATCAACATGAGAAAATACAGTATTACAAAATTCTGAAAAAATTCTAAAAAAATTCTCAGAACTTTATGAGAAGAAAATAAATAATTTTTCTCTTGCAGTTTTTCTGTAAAATTGAATTGAGGAAAAAATTATTCAAGATCAATATTTTGCAATTTTTAGTAATTAATATCTTGTTGACTATTGCGAAAATTGCAAAATGGTAGAGGACTTTTCGACTCAGTTTAGTCCGCTCTATCTACACAAAAGTGATTGGCAAAAAAG
>NW_017296669.1:18121-22698 GCF_001594075.2 Trachymyrmex cornetzi | reverse complement strand
CTTCAAGTATTCTTAAAATAACGCATATTAATTTCATTTTGCATCGATAAACGATTACAGAATTTTTCGTAATTTTAAGTATGATTTTATATATATATAATATATATATATAAAACATATGTTTATTCGAATAATAGCAGTTCACTTAATGGTATTGATAATACAAGTATAAATAAAGGACAGTTACGTTTATTATATTCAGTTTATACGTTCAGTTATAAATATTATTTATATGATGTATAAATACAATAGACACACAATGGTCCATTCCTTCAAGGTCTATTTATATAATATTTACAGTATTTTTAAGAATTAGTTTTCGGAAATTCGAGATGACTTTGCATTAACATAGGATGCATTCACATGCGCGAGCAAGAGGAATTAATGTTAATGCAATCACAAATCAGTAGCTATAAAATGTGTTTAAGCACCTACATGATTTACTCACTCAAATTTTCGAAAACTATTATTAACACTTGCAAATTTACGATTAATGACGACAATAGAGTATATGATATCGCAATATTTTTAATAATTTTGTAAAAACACGATACAAAAGTTCTCACAAGGCAGATAACATTTTAATTTAATATTCGGCATTGATATGTGCACGGAAACTTATGAATATGCGATAAAGAATGTTTGCAAAGAATTGTATTGACAAATGTAAAAAAATCTAAGAATTGATCAGCTTTCATTATCAATAAGAATGTAAAAGTATAAAAAAGAAAAAAAGAAAATGTACATATATTATTATAGCCTACACGAAAGGCAGGAGTTTAGAGAGGTAATCGATTTACAAAACTTCGATTTTGAATCAGGAAATCTGGTCTTTATTTCCAAAAATATGTCGCCCACATCTGGACTGTCCAAAACTGCCTGCAAATACAAATAAAAGAAAATTGTGAGAACTTTTTCGGTATATATACCGCAAAACTTATTCCCAACGTGGGAGCACTCGAAAATTTGAAAATCTCACTCATAACACAGTTTGTCCATTCAGGGTTTTCATTGTGAAATTGGATAAAATTTGATAAGAAAGACAATAAAGACTTGTAATAACAAAGACCACATTTTCTTAAAAGGTCAAACACTTTATTTAATAATAAAGGTGTGTGCGCCTGGGATTTAGGATATACAAAATTCATATCATCTAAGCTTGAATATACGTCTCCTTCGGCAACGCTTGTGATTAAAGAACCCCCTCCAATACCCAACTAAACCTCTGCCTAGACAAACAAGTTGTAATCGCGGTGATAGAAGCATGAAATATAAACTATTAAACACAACAGATTTAATCATCCAATTAGAAATATCGTGGGGAAAAATAAGTGGGACAAAAAGTCTTAGAAAGCAAGACTTGAAGATTTTTATGATGGCCATTGGATTTGCGACAGAATAAGAATATGGACGCATTTTGAGTAATATAAAACTTGTTGCGATAGTAGAAATAACGTATAATCAAATTGCGCCGAGCTGCGCTTTTCGTATTTTCCTAGTTCTATTTACCACTTTGTGGTATATTTTTAGTCGTAATATATCGCTATATTATTGTTAAAAATTAAAATTAAAATATTGATATAGCAATCAATACCGTAATACCAATGATAGTAATATAATATTTATAGTAATATTAATAGCGGTAACGATAAGAATAAGAGTAGTAGCAGCAGCGGCGGCAGCAATATCGGTAGCGACAACAGTAGTGATAATTACACTAATAGTAATAATAGTCGTACTATATATACTATCTCCTGTAGCGCAACAGATAACTATTTCCGTAACCTACTATTATAAATCGAAACGAATATGAAAACGTTGGAATATTTTGGTTTAGATCGCGTTTACATAAGCGATATAGTTCACCAACTCACTCAATATATATACTCACACACCATGAGAGATCGATCAGCTGAGAGCTTCTGTCACTTACTTTTTATTATTTTTTTTAGTATAATGGATTATAGCCAATAGTCGGACTTAGATCAGATCAGCGACATTCATTGGCATTTCATCGATGTGAGTGTTGTAGAATTGCTCGATATCTTTCAGGGTTCGTTTATCTTCTTCTGTCACAAAGTTAATGGCCACACCTTTACGACCAAAACGACCACCGCGACCGATTCTGTAAATAATAAAGTAACAAAGATATAAATATCTACATAAATTTTTAAATATAAATATATACATACATAAAAAAACTAAACGCAAATTATACATGAACATGTTGGTGGTATCACTAATTCTAATATTTTAATAGATAAAACATGAAGTATGTATATCTTCTCTCTTTCAACATAAAGATTATACTATTATTCTAAAAAATATATCCATGACTTTAATTTAAAGAAATGTCAAAATATAATATTCCAAAAGATTATAATTGTTGATAAAATTGTTTGAAAATAAAACTTATAAAATAAAATTTATATTACACATATATAAAATTTATATTATATATATTTTTAACATAAGTTTTTGCTCTTCTATTTCTTTTTGCTATTAGAAATTTCTGCTTTGTTCAAATGAATTAAAAATATATATTGCGTTTTCAAGATTGTGATTACAAAGTATCAAATAATAACTTACCGATGAATATAGTTTTCTCGATTCGAAGGTAAATCATAATTAATAACAAGTGACACTTGCTGCACATCTATACCGCGTGCCAGAAGATCAGTAGTAATCAAAACTCTTGAAGATCCAGTTCGAAATTGACGCATAATAAGATCGCGTTCTTTCTGTTCCATATCTCCATGCATGGCGGAAACAGTAAAGTCACGTTTATGCATACTTTCTGTTAGCCAATCGACTTTACGCCGCGTATTGCAAAAAATAACCGCTTGGGTGATGCTTAATGTATCATACAAATCGCAAAGAGTTTCCAATTTCCAATCTTCACGTTCAACGTAAACGAAAAATTGTTTAATACCCTCTAATGTTAACTCTTCTTTCTTAACCAAAATACGAATAGGATTCCGCATAAAACATTTGGATACATCCAACACGTCAGATGGCATTGTCGCAGATAATAATATAACCTGGAAAAGATAATTATAAAGCATTAGAAATATAAAGGCTGAAATTGTATACAAGAAACCATGTTTCGATACAATGTGATGATCAATATTATATATGTCGATGAAAGAAATAAACTGCGTTTACTGAGATGTTATACTATACATGTATGTGCAATATAATAGCATCATGCTGTAATAGGAATTGTAAATTGTTGTTGCTATTACAAAGATATTAAGAGTGACTAATTGATTTTTAGGACATTATGATTATTATTATTAGGAGTGCTATGCCATAATAATTGTTTGCATTTAGGCCGCTATTATTTTTAAAAAATAACACATTTCATGATACAGAGCATATGTCAATCCAGTGTACATCTGTCAAAAAATGACACTATTACGACGCACCTGTATTTTATAATATATTTGTTAACTTGACTATTATAAGATACACTGCAACTTTTTCGTCTTGTATGATTTGTGGATTTGTCCAAAAAAGATACTTTCTAACAATTAAAATAAAATTATCTATTAGATAATTGTAATAAAAAATCTACATTCCTCAAAAATATCTTTTTTATATTTACCTGCACTTCGTTAGGTAATAATTTGAATACATCGTGGATTTGATCCTTAAATCCTCGAGAAAGCATTTCATCAGCTTCATCCAGCACAAACAGTTTGATGCTACTTGCTCGAAGTGCTCGTCGGCTGATCATATCGTAAACTCTACCGGGCGTACCGACAACCACGTGAACACCCTGATCCAGTTTTCGCATATCTTCACGAACGTTGGTGCCACCAATGCATGCATGACATTCCGCGTGCATGAAATCTCCTAGAGCGATAACGACTTTCTGGATCTAAAAATACATAACATATATTATTAGAATTCTACATCTTTTCTATTAAATATAACTTTTTATTAAAATAAATATTTCTAATGAGCTCTACTTACTTGCTGAGCTAATTCACGGGTTGGTGCAAGGATCAAGGCCTGGCATTCTTTAATACTAGTGTCGATTTGTTGAAGAATCGATATGGAGAACGTAGCAGTTTTTCCAGTACCTGATAGTTAGAAACATTGATTGATATAATATACAATAAATACTTTACATATTATATTTTCAAGATAATATTGTTATCAATAAATTGATCTAGATCAAAATTTCTTACCAGACTGGGCCTGAGCAATAACATCGAGCCCCCGTATACATGGTAGGATGGCACGTTGTTGAATTGCAGATGGTTTTTCAAAACCATAAGCGTAAATACCACGTAACAGTTCTTCTTTCAAGTTCATTTCGTCAAAGTTCTCCACAACCTGTATTTAGATTAAATATAATATCAGTAAAATATATCACCTTATTTTAATATTTTAGTTTATTACCCTCATAATATATTAGTTTAGAAGTATTTATCAAATTTATCAATATTATACATTATACATATAATATATAAGTATATTACGTATATATCTATATATGTATAAAATACACCAATATATATATATATATATTTTTTTTTGTGTATTTTATACTATATATATAAATACAC
>NW_017296669.1:8348-18059 GCF_001594075.2 Trachymyrmex cornetzi | reverse complement strand
CACACACACACACACACACACAATGAAAATTATAAAATTTGATAGTTTTAACTTTCCTTTGCAATCCGAGTCCTTTTTACATTTTTCTCATTTTTACTAAAATTTCAATTTTTATTAAATAAAGGTTTCAACATTTGAGTTAAATTATTTGGTAATATAATAGAGATATTAAACAGTAACACTGAATTTTTCCATATTTTTTGAAAGTCTAGAACAGCAAAAAATAATTTGGGCTACACAAAAAAAATCCAGATTTTACAGACGGAGATGATAAATATATGATTGCAGATTGAGGACTAATATATTACAATATATAAGAATTAAAATATCTTAGGTTAAATATCAGTATTACATTTTTTAAGAAAACATAAAAATGTACACATATATAATTAGAAAATTTTTAATAATATAAAAAATTTTTAATAATTCAAAAAATTAGAAATAAAAAATCACAATAGAATAATATAATTATTTTGAACAGTTTTTTTTTTACAGAAGAAATAATAAATAATTGCTTCTCTTAATTTTATCTACGGTTTTTCTTAATTAATTCAAATTATTCGCAAGCTATTCACAGAGGGCAACATTAGATATTCTTAATTTGAAACAGATAACTATTAAAAATCTAGATTACATTTTTAAAATATTTTGATTTTTTGTATACATACATGAGATGTTCTTTTACTTCAAAATAAATAACCACATGCCTGAATTTCAAAGATTATTTTAAAAATCTAATAATTTTATATTACGTTACATAAAATCATAATATTCTTGAAAATATTTTTTCTTTAATTATAGGCGTGGGTATAGTAGGTAAATTACATAGTAAGTAAAGACAATTAAATTAGTCTAGACAATTTTTATAAATACTGAGAAATGTGTGTGTGTGTGTGTGTGTGTGTGTGTGTGTGTGTGTGTGTGTATTCATCAGTTATGTTAATGAGCTTAATAATTGACAAGAGTGCATAAATATGTACATTATATATGTGCTACTTTAAATACCTGTATGTTTAAGTATAGAAATTATAATATATACCGATAATGTACTAATTTGTACTAATGTAGAATATCAATCAAAGTATAAACATGTTGCATCTTCCAATAGTAAAAAAAGAAAGCAAAATCTTATCATATTCAGAGAAAGCAATAGTCACTTACAACGTCCCAGTTGGATTCGATGACACCATCGGGATCCATTCCAGGAGGTCCATCGTATGTGGGTTGTTCACTTTCACTAGGACCATTTTTTGAATCCCCCGGCCATTGATCATCATTTCTGAAATGATATTAGATAGGATATTAGAACAAGTAATAAGAATATACATACAGATAAGATTAACAATATTAAATGTTAAATCATGAGTCACATACTTTTATAAGATAATTAGTAAGTTTTTGACATTGTAAATAAATTGTAAAATATACTTGATATATATTTACAAAATATAAGACTTTAATTTTATTTTCTTGCAATATACATTAATTTCTGATATAGAGAATACATTTTCAACAAAGAGACATCCAAATTTAAAAGGATTAAATTTCTATAGTACAAAACATAAAAAAAAGAAACATAAAATCATGTATTACATTTTTTTATGTCCGTAATAAATAATCGAACTTTACGTAAGAAATTTATAAAGATCTTAATAAAGGTATATTGGTGTATGCATCAGCATTTAAAACTCATTCAGAATTGACAATATCGGTCACGGCGATTAGGCGATGACAAATCACTTTAAATCCACGTGACCTTGAAAACCGAACTTTTAATTCGATCCCACGAAGTACATCGTCTGTCGAGAACTGTACGGTTCGATGGCCATTTTTACGTTTCGCACGGTACAACTGGTACAAGCAAGTCGGCGGAATCGAGCCCGCGTGGAGGCGGCATGAGGATCGTCGTTCGTCGCGCTATAATCGCTCTGACAGTGACTCACGCGGAAGCGTGTTTCAGACGCAAGACGTGTCGGCTGGCGCCGAGGCCAAGGGAGCGTGCGACGACGACGATTGCTATGCGTCCAGCAATGCGCGAGGAGCCTCGGGTGACTGGCGGGTCAGCGCGATTGATTTTTTTTATGTCCTCCCGACACAGAAACCGCGCGAAAAAGCGACATTTCCATTACGTAATTGCACGGCCGGATCGGAGAAAACGTGCTCGCTCGTCGAGCTCGCATACACGGAGCGGACGAGAAAGAGAGCGCTTGCTTCACCCACGCTAACGGCGTCGGAGCGCATGCATGCATGCCGTCGAGTCGCCGTGCTCGCTCGCTTCTATCGTGCCACGCGGTCCTCCGCCGCGATATCGCGACGAGGAGGTTAAGCGGCGGGTCGACGTGGACGGCGTGGATCGTGGCTGTTAATCGCGCTGAGGGCAATGTGACAAAAACGAATGCACGCCATGTTGTCAGTCTCGTGTCCCCCGTGCATCCGTCCGATCGCGGTATACTGTTCTTCGCGGACGTATTTTAATCCGTGTACGCGTAAATTTCGCGACGCGCGCGATCCACGACGGCGTCGGCATCACGGTGATCACGGCGCGCCGCCAGAACGCGAGCGCGGTACGTCGTTACGCTGAAAAAACGTTCAACTTACCTTCGTTCTGCAGTATGCGACATGTTCAACTCGCGAGAGTTCGACAGAAAGGAAGAGCTCGAGTGGCGTCACGAGGAGTATTCTAGAGACTACCACGCTATGGCGCTGCGCACGGTGTTCGGAAAGCACCGGTGTGATGAGTTTTCGGTAGACGTTTAGCTTCGTATCGACGCCGAAATTAACACGTCGATTGGCTCGGTTGCACCGTAATGAATCGTGACAATCAAATCAGAATTTTTCTCGCAAATGTAAGTGATTTTAAAGTTATTCCACTTGCCGATTGTTATCGCGCATGACGGAAATGACATTGCTATTCTGGCGCTTTATAGCGCTCCGAAATCGTCGTGGTGGGATCTTATCGTGGGAAATATGAACGATTAAAATAGCACACAAAATTATAATTATAATGCGTTAATGTAGAATTATATTGTAATCATAATTAGTCATTAAAAAATATGAGTTTATTATTTTATAATTAATACATGTAAGTCTCTTACATGTATAACAATACAAACGTTTATCTTGTACAATATGTACAAACTTAGATATTATGATCTTTATTCAGCTGCTCTTAATTAATTAATTTAGGTTTCAAATACACATTTAAATCTCAGAGTATTATGTTCTAAAACTATGGAATGCCTATTTAAATATATATGACCATTAGAGTTTCAATTTGTCTAATTTGGAAACAATTTTTTATAAAGAAAATATTTAAAAAATTTAATTGAACTTTGCAAATTAAAACTGTAGATAAAAAAATTAAAATAAAAAATAACAGCTTAAAAAGTTAATCGTAAAATGTAATTTACTTGTTTTGTTTTCATAGGTTTTTTTACTATTCGAAAATTAACTCGCGAAACACATTATAACTTCTATATAAAAAGTACCCATGGAAGCCTTAAAAGTATTATACGGAAACTATAAATATAATTGACATTTTTATTAAAACAAAATCGATTCTGTAAATAGATCAATAATTTGTAGAAAAAAAGAATACTTGTTATCTTAAAATATTCGTATGCGTACATTTACAAAACTTTATACATATATTATATAGAATTTTTATATCTATACATGCATTTATTAAAATAATCTATTATAGGAAAAATATATATACTAAGAAAATGAGTAATAAAATTATATTTTAATCAGTGCATACCTTATATATTTTAAGTAAATTATTTGTTACTTCTATTGAAATGCATAATTTCCTTTGTCTGTAATTTATATTGAATTTTTGATCAATTCATAGCTTCATGTAAATTTGTATTTAAATGGTTTGTATTATGATTTGTGTGAAACAACAATTTCACAAAGTTGTTTGTACTTATGTCTGCAGGTATTTCTAGATAATCGGTTTAATTATATAAAAGCACAACCAAGAATTAAGAGCAATATCGCAATTGGAAAAATCATGTACGCGCCCATTCGTGGCTGACAAATAGAAATTAGTATGCCAGCGTCGTCCATTTCATTATGCTCTATACCGTCCTTAGTTGGTATTTCGACAATTACCCTATCCGCTGACAACGGGTTTATACGAAATGAGCATTTAGTTTGATTAATACATGACTTAGTCACATTTTCATATTGAAAAGTCGGTTTATATATATCAAAAATCGCATAAATATCATTGGACACAATATCGTTATCACTATAAAAAATATAATAATAATAACCATCTTGTTCCACATGGTGATTTGCCTGTATGTGTTTACTATTAAGCAAATAGGAAATGTTAGTACATTGATCTGAAGGTTGAAATTCATGAGCTAACAATATTTCACCATTGTAACAATTTAATAAATCAGTTTCAAAACTGGAAATAGATGACTCTTCGTTAGAATCAGATGTATAGTTTTTGTCAGCATTTCCACCATGTTTAATACCTTGATCTAATAAGGATGGTGGCTTTATGAGTTCTCTACTTCTTTTAAGTCTTTTGGTATCCATTTCATCTCTCTCTTTTATTTCTTGTTCCTTTCTGTCATTAATTATATCTGAATTTAATGTTTCTTGTAATTTTTGTATTCGCATTTTTTTATTGTAATTATAGACTCCTTTTCTTCTTTGCTTTGTTCTTTTATTTTTATTTATATTCAACATATGACGTTTAGTATGTCTTCCTTTTCTAGTGTTATTATTCATACTTTCTTGCTGATCACCTACATATTTATCAAGATAAGACGTTGTAGTATGATACAATGTCTCTAAATGTTCTAAACTCTTCATATATGCTCGTGTGTCATTTTCTAGATTTGTTTCGGAAATTCTTTCATTTTCAGAATTTGTATTTACAGCTGATTTATCTACGTCATTGATATTGTGTGTAGGTTTAGTAAGTTCAATTGTGGTTGTTTCTTTAGAATCAATTTCTTGTGCATTTGATTCATATATTATTTTAACTTGTTTGTTCGCACCTGGAAAGAAAATTTCTTGCGACTGCTTATTAATATTGTGTTCCAGCAGGCCACAAGTACGTAGATTTTTCTGTCCTTTCACTACCAATATGGAAGCTCCTTCGAATCTGAAAATATTTTAATTTCTTTTATATATGTGGTATCCCATAAATAAATAAAATTCAAAGATTTATATTAATAGATTATGTCTCTATAAATCATAAAAAAAATATATTTCGTTCAATTTTCTTTACCTTGAACACACAGAAAGCACTACAGTTGCACTTTTTAATAAATAAAATCCCCAGTATTCCAATGTATCATCTGGTAAATTCATGCTCTTTTTAAGTCTTATATGTTTTCGTTTTGATGCTATCTCTGGTCGATGAGTCATTTGGAAAGCATTAAAAGTGCCATTCATTTTTAAAGTATGTTCCTATTAAAACAAGACATTCTTTAAATTAATTTACACTTTGTTTATGAAACATGACAACAAAATACCAAATTAAGAAAAGATTAAATACTAGATTAAAAGGACATATCTTCTTAAATAACAATTATAAGTATTGATTCATACTTTCTTGGTATATATAATATATGTAGATATTTAATAAAATTTTAGATTAATTTTATCTATATTAATATTTGAGTAAACGATATACATGCACAATTTTAAAGAAATGATAACGTTAAATATTAGATATTTACTTTTCTTTTCTTACCGAACAAAATATTGTTGAAATCCCATCGTTGATTTCTATAATATCGGATTCTGTTACAGCATATGCAACATCAGCATAAAAAATATGCCGTAGATACAAAGGAATTATTATAAGTAGGAATGGCAGAACAGCTGTCAACATGCACAAAATTATCAATCTTCTTACAACATCCATTTCTGCTATGCCTATTAAACAAAATTGACAATATTATATATCATTAACGTTACTTGAAATATTAATGAGCTGAATTACTTATATATATATATATATATGTATTACATTGTCTTTTTTAAATTGATGATACTCTATAGATTATATATATTTAACTATTTCTCAAAATATAAAATCTTAAAAAAATTAATATTAAAATTATAATATAATAAAACAAGCAATATATTTATATCTAAATATTTCATATAAATACTTGTTATATAATTATTTCTAAATGTTTTTCTGTTTCTGATTAATATTATAAATTTGAGTATTAAAAAAATGATAAACACTTGAAAGTATATATTAATACATATTTTTATATACATTTAGAAAAAAAAATATATATATATATAAATTCTATGAGTGGCATTAAAATTATTATCATATATTATTATACTCAGTACAAAAATAAATAAAATGATTTTTAAAAAATCACCTTTCTACACACTCTCCAAATTACTATTAAGATTATAAATAAAAACACTTTTATTCGTTTTAGAGGTTATGTTTTCTAATTTATTTAATAAAAAATATAAGCTTTGTTCACATATATAAGTATCAATAATTATAATACTTATAATCTTAGTATATACAATACATCATTCAATAAGTTTTAAGTGTGCTTACAATTACAAGTTAATGGTACAGGCCTTTTTTATATCATCCGATCCTCTTTTAAAAAAAAATAATTATCCGTAGCCACCGTTTCATTATTTAGAGAATTTCGATATTCTGGGATTGGTTTATTTTTAACCAAATACTAATTGAATTTATTTAACAAAAGAGGTTAGGCATTAATGAAAACTGCAGATAGAAACTGGATTCTATTGACAGTCTGATAAGGAAAATACATGATTAGGATTCGACCAATGTCGTAGCTGACTCGCCTGTTATACTGATACACGAATGACATTTTTTAAATGCGTAGATAATTACAATACTTGTAGAAACTAATATATCGAATCGATACTTTTAATAAGACATTTCTTCTAGCCTATTCAGAATTAACGTTCTTCAACGAAAAACGAATCGAGGAAAGATAATTATTCCAATTAAGATTGAATATTTCTTTTTGTAATTACATTATGTAAATTAAAATTCTATTAAAATTAAATTTATCATTCTTCTTCTACTCTTCATTCTTTTCTAGATTTTATTATTAAAGACGCTGTATATCAACCTTAATATCTTTTTTACATGTAAATTCGATTTTTATGTATAAATTTGTTAATACAATGAATTTAGCTCTATAACTTCTTATCCTCTAATATAAGAAATTATATAATAATATTTCAATATTTGTAACTGTTTTATGAACACATAGTTTCTCTAAAAAATTTTCTTAGCATTTCCTGATTCTATATTTTTTTAAATATTTGCGCTTACCCTTTCTACACTTTCTCTTTCCTCTCTCATTTGTCGGGAAAAAGATTTTCTAGTTTACATTGAAATCTCTTAAAAGAACCAATAATATTTCTATTACTAATGATTAAATTTCCGGAATTCAACCGTTGAACGATAGAAGATTTGTAATAACTTTAAATCTCAATCTGAACTTGTAAAATATTTTTATACATGAACAAGTATTTATGAGCACTCAAATCATTAAATGATAAAATGTTCATTAATGTAAAATAAAAAATTACATAAAATAGAGATTAAAATATTCTTTAATTTTTTGGGTCTATTTAAATTATATTTTAAGAAAATCTGAAGATATACATAATATGTAAAACATTAAACAAAACAAAATAAAGAGCCTATTGAAAATATTACTACATTTATATATACATATACTTCCGTGTGTGTGTGTGTGTGTGTGTGCGCGTGTGCGTGCGCGTGTGTGTACATAATAAATTTTTCTAACTTACTTTTTTTTTAAATAAAAAGAGATTATTACTACAATTATATAGCACATATCCCTGTACTTAAAAAATAATGCTACCTATTGATTTATAATAATTGTCTTTGGTAGCAGTATGACGTTCAGATATGTCAATCTGATTTAATATTGTTTTTCCAAATAGTATATCCTTATATACCTAAAATATGAAATAAGTCATTATTTTTTCTTATTACCAATTTTATAGTGAATTATAGATAAATTCCATTTATATAAATTCTATTACTTGTAATATTTCATTTGCGTCATATCTTTCTTTAAATCTTGCTGAGTAATCATCTTTGAATGCTGTATTCATTAGAGTGGCATGCAATTTTATTTTTTCGTATTCTTTCTCCATTAAACCTAAAATTAAAAATTATACAATTAAATAAATGAGATATTACAGTTAATATTAATAAAAATATATATATTTTAGAAAATTACATAATCAAAAAAATTAACATAATTATTGTTTTGATCAAAATTGCATAAAATATATTTCAAAGATATTTAATTCTATGTTATATAATAGATATATAATATCTATTATATGTGTTATATAATAGATACATAATATCTTATTTACCTATCTTAATAAAGTATTCAGCAACTTTATCAACGAGTTCTTGCAATTTTTCGTTGGGTGCAATTTGTGCAAATAAAACTTTAACATCAGTAGGATCATCATTCATACATGCAACTCCTTGTAACTGTATATTTATTGACCCCGTTTCTTCGAGAATAGGACTGTAGTAGATTATATAATTATTTAAACATGTTTGAAATAATTAAAATCTATCATATTTATGATACTGTAATATGTAATTACAAAACTAAATTATATAATATTAATTCAATTAATATCATATAATTTAATTTTGCAAGATTAATTATACATAACATGCTATTATTATAGAAAGTCAGATATCTTACTCTATAATATTTTCTTTACAATTTGTGAGAGCATCGATAGCATGCTTTTTCTCATTATCATCAAATAATTTAAGCATGCCAATGGTAAGGTGTAACTTAGATGGATTTTGAAAAAGTGATTCATCAATATTGTGTGTAGTTTTGTTATACTTCTCCAATATATCATTCTTGAAAGAAATATATTTATCAATTATCTCTTTTTTATTTAATGGGATTGACAAAAAGTGTGTATAACGTATCTTTTTCTTTGAGGCTTCTATTAGTAAATCAATTCTATGTCTTGCAGATATTATAGCTTTACGTTCCCGTGCAGTAATAACTACAAATAAATATATGATATTAAAAAATTAACTAAATTCATGTTTTTCTTATATTAACGACTGCATTTTGTAAAGAATATGATATACGTGATGTACAATCATTTTATCCTTGTTATTCATTGAATAAACAAGAATAAAATCATACTTCAAGCACATCATATGCTTTACAGAATTAAAGGAATATCAAATGATTTTTACCAATGTTTCCATCTTTTCCTTTTTTTGGTATATCAATAATTGTTCTTGTGTCATGTTCTAATTTCTTGCGTGTTAAACCTTTTGTACCAATTATGTGTGGGTAAAAAATTCTAAAACATTGTAATAAAATGATAAAATACAAATTATTACTATGTTAAACAATCTTTATATATAATTAAATTTTGACTAATATTATAATTATGATAAAATAATATTTAAAATAATTCTCACTTGGGTACATAAAAAGTATGCTTAAATAATGTGTCATGAGGAATTATTTCTATATCAGTTTCAGATTCCTCATTTGAACAAATTGATTCTTTATCCTCCATATATGGAGCTGATGTATGAATGTTTTTCCAGGCAGTATTTTCGTAAAATCTATAGCAGCGTCCATTAACCCAAATTAATTCTGGTTCTAACACATCCATTACATAAAA
>NW_017296669.1:7268-8292 GCF_001594075.2 Trachymyrmex cornetzi | reverse complement strand
TATATATATATATAATAAACCATACATAAAAATTCGTTGAATTAACTAAAATAATATTTTTATATATTATCACTTAAAAACAGAATATAAAAAGTTTTACAAAACGCTCCTCTATAGATATATTGTGCAGAAACCATATTATTTATATAAAACATAATGTTCAACAATTTAAACATTATACAGGTGTAAAATACAATATATTCGAATAATTTCCAAAATTAAAGATTAAAGTATATTCATTATGCACATATTTATGGTGTAAATTACACATCGCAATGTTTAAAATTTTATTATCTACATATAACTTAACACACACAAATTATTTTAACACATAAATTAAATTAAATAACTGACATAACATAATCATGTTGCAGATTAATCACTACATTAAGTAAAAATGTAATTTTATTGTATTTTAATCTTGTGTTTAAATTACTTGCTTGGAGTATGCTCCTTTAGTTTAGGTTAGAGGTTGACACGTAATACACTGTCGTCTAATAATACGCAATACGTCACACGATAAATAAATAATTACCACACTGTTATTAGGGCATGTTTTTACATAATGCCTACCTTTTCAACGCATTCAACATTAGATATATTATTGACACAAATATAGTAAAATTGCTCCTTTTTTGAAGTATATTTGGTTATTGACAGTACAGTTCTACGAGAGCATGAGACTGGTGAGTGGTGACTGGTGAGAGGAATGCGAGATATAGCAGTGAAGACCTATCCAAATGGATTTATGCAGGGATGGGAAGTAACTCGTTACTTGTAACGAAGTTACAATTAGAGTTACTTTTTTTCAGTAACTGTAACTTAACGTTACTTTCTTTCCATCTGTAATTATAACTTAACTTAGTTACATCTTTTAAGTAACTAGTAACTAATTTAATAGTTACTTTCATAGTTATTTTATATATTTGAAACGACGTATTTGTCAATTTAGTGTGTGGTAGTGTCCACTTGGCGCTACAAATACTTCGAAATATTTGATTAATCAGAAGAAAGAAATTTAATT
>NW_017296669.1:6682-6922 GCF_001594075.2 Trachymyrmex cornetzi | reverse complement strand
GTAACGAATTACTTTTCAGAGTCAATAACTTGTAACGGTAATTAATTACTTTTTGAAAGAGAAAAACTGTAACTGTAATTAATTACTTTTACAAAGTAATTTTCCCATCCCTGGATTTATGTAATCGCACAAAGAAATTGGTCAATTATTAGTGGAGAGAAATTACTGGAGATTTAAAAAAAAGGGAACTGTTCCCAAGGAGCAATTTTTTTGCGTGAATGGGTCGAAGGCAATGCGAAT
>NW_017296669.1:0-6620 GCF_001594075.2 Trachymyrmex cornetzi | reverse complement strand
AAAAAAAAGCGTTTTTTACGTTTTCTTCTTCAGTTTTTTGCGAATATCTCAGGTTCTATTCGTCGCACAGAGAAAAAAAAATATAAAATTGTTCATAATAAAATTGTCTATAAAAAAGTATTAGACAGTGAAATCGGAAATCTTGCAACATAACCCCCCCAAAAAAAAAATCCACCAGGCATGGTAAATTTTCGTTTATATTTTTTTAATTTTTTTCTAATCCGGTAATTTAAATGATATTGCAGGAAAAGTTACTTCTAATGACCATAATTACGTGTAAAAAATTTGAATTGAAAATATTCATTAGGACGGCCGTAATGCCCGTTTCAATTTCAAAATTGATCAGCTTGTAACTTTTGGGCATCATACGGGAGGTGACTTTTTTTTTTAATTTGTAGGTTTTTTTATGCTTTTTAAGATGGTTATAAACAATATTGTCAAAATCCAAAAAAACTATTTTTAAAATCGATTTTTTTGACAAATTTGTATTTTTTCTCCTCTTTTCATATAAAAATTCTACTTTAAACAATAAATTTCTATTTTTTTTTAACAATTTTCTATTTTTTTTAAACAAATTAACAAAATAATGTACGCGGATTGTGGTTAACATATGCAGATCCCCAATTTTTGTTCATAATTATAGAAATAAACTTTTTATCTTACTTCCTACATTAGGAATCACAAATTATATAGGCTATCTGTGATTGGGCACAAATTAAGTACAAACACAACATTTCGATTAAAAATTTATTTAAATTATTACTAGTGTACACGTTTTCGTTTTGTTACGCGTAATTCGTCGGAAAAATCGGAGTCGCTTGTATCGCAAGAATAAAAATTGTAACCATCTTCAACGTCGGTGTAGAGCCAGTCTGATTCAGCATGTGAGCTTTCAGATATAATATCGTCGATGCTCAATTCTGACGTTTGTGAGTCTGTTTCACACACTGAAGATGTATCAGCGTCACCATTGTCGTCTCCTAAATATTCCTCTTGGACTTCGTCTTGACAAACTGTAGAATTTTCACAGTTTAGACCGGCGCAATACCTACATGCAGCTGCGCACTTTATTCCATGTTTCTTGCACGTGCACTGCTTTGTTTTGCAACCAGATTTGCATCCGCAAGCTATTGACTCTAAGAGGCTATCTGGTAATGGTTTCGCACCTTTCGGTAAAGCGACTGGAATTAAACCATTATCTGACATCTCCCATCCGTGATCCGTCGGCAATTTATTCGTATTCAGCAACCATTTCTGAACCTGCAAATAAACTCGTAGCACGTGATTGTTCGCTGCAGATGTAGTCAGAGGCAGTTGCAAAAGTTTGCACGCAGTGCTCGTTGTATGCTTTTGGAAGCATCTAAATCTTAAAATGCTCAAATCTATGTACTTTTCTGGATCAGAATTGTATAAAGCTTGTATACAACTTTTACCTGCTGCATATAATGACGTTTTCGTAGCCGCGGGATCATAAAAGTTGCGAATGTCCTTTTCAAGACATTCGTACTTGCGCACAACGTCACAGAGTTTCTTCTTACCAATATTGTAAAAGGCGGACGTTGTATCGCAACCGGTAAAAGCGTGCAAAAACAGTATGCAATATTGTAAGTTTGGGTATTTGAAAGAATTTTGATTGTAATATTTGTCTTTTGATTTTCCGACTGCAGGTTTAAAATAATAAATGCAATTCGGTGCTATTGACGGCGCGATGGAAGTCAAAATTACGAGAAGGTCAATATCTTGTCCTACAATAACCACATCGTTGTTAACGTTCTCAACTTTTTTTAATTTTGCTTCTTGTATAATGTCAACATCAGCATCATCTTCGCAAATTTTATATTGAATGTTTGCTTCCTCAAAGTGACGACATAGCAAATGGATGAACTGGTGTTTATTTTTACTACGCGCCAGAAATGTTTTCTGGCTCGTTGGAGGACATGTATTTATATCAGATATATTCACTTCTGTCAATAAATTGTCGTTCAACCTCCTGATGCGTTCGATATTTTTCGTGCTGCTGCTGTCGTTTGTATACCCGTCGAAAACGACGATGCAATTCAGCATATCACTATAATTTTTTTAGATATAACTTACGTAAGATTTAAATATTTGGAAATATGTTAATTGTTTTTGCCATACCACTTTATGAAGTAAATACCCTCCATCGATAACATAAAAAGTATTTACAAGTGAAGGTTTTTCCACAAGTGGTAAACGTATCATAAAAATCGGATTTTACGTTTTTCCGCATTCCGTTTTCATCGAAAATACTTAGCGGGTATGGTGCCAGTTCATATTGGAAAAAATTTTTCAGTTCAACGTCATCTTTTTTGACAAGGCACATTCGTTGAAAAAGCAATGTCGGATCTATCGGTACGTCTTTGTCATTAATTTTGATTTTTGAAGTCATTATTGATAATGGTTGTACTCGATATTTGCGACCTACTTTTATGTCACTTATTTTGTGCCCAAACACTCTTTGTACAGCTTCAGTGCCTACTTCAAAAGCTTTAAAGCAGTTTACTTTATTATCACCAATCACACCAGTTCCCAGTGATACTAATTGATTCGTGGTACGAAAAGGCGAATTATCGTTAAGCCATGCATTTATTTTGTTGAAATCGGCATTATCTCTCTTCACACGCGTTACGCCTCCATCATCATGCATGTCAGACTTATGTTGTTCGCTCGTACCAAAAACAGCAACTTTACAGTAGTCCTGACAACTTTGGAATATGTCTAGAAAAACTGGCATGGATAAAATCCATTTCGCTGTATCAGCTTCTGTTGTACCTCGTCCATGAGTTAGCCCTCTTCCTGGATCCTTAAATACCTTCATCAAGCTCGTTTCAATAGCTTGATCACTGAAAATTGCACAGTAAAATTTATCTGTTCTTCGTACTGAGAAATGAGAAATGTACTGAAGGTGTTCATCCACATTTAACTGTAACATTTCTTGAACATATAAATGTGCACACTTTGCATATAAATTGTGTCTAGCTGCGTGAAATATCGATAGCATTTGAATTATGCATTTCAAATAATCATCCCAGGATGTACAACGTACTGCTTCTATAAATCTTTTAATAAGCGTTACCATTTGAAAGTACTGCACCCAAAGTTTATTAGTTGGATTTTCATCAGCAGATAGTTCTTGTAACTTATCGTTAAATTTCTGCAGTATTGCTGCGTATGAGGGATCATTTAAGTCTGACGAAATATTAGCATTTCCGATTTTTTCTTGCAAGCTTGTCATAAGTTCTTTTTCGTCTTCTGTACAATTAATCATAGATAAAACTGAATGTGCCAATGCTGCATGGATTTGCACGTGAGCTCGAAGTGCTCTGGCGAACACGTGTCCATTTAAAATGTATTTAATTGAATTTTCTGCGTATATGAGCGTTACAATTTCTTTGATCCCACTGCCATCCATTATATGACCTATTGCCCCCATGTAGGACATTAATAAATGGAATCCTCCTAAAATAGGTTTCACATTTTTCAAGCGATCATCATTTGCAGTCATTGTCACTTCCAAAGCTTTTATATACAAAGGTAAATCAAATGTAACATAAACGTTCTTAAAATTTGAAGCCTTTGCTTTGGAGTAGGCTAACAACAAGGACGTATAAACAGTATCTACGTTAGAAGGAGGCGCGCAGGTGAACGGCAAGCATATGACTTTGTTTTTTTCGAACGGTTCTGCCTTCGTTATTTCTTCCATAAAATGATTCCAACCTGTGCTTTTTTCAATATTTGCAAATTTGCTGTAAAGCCACAAAAAGTCGACTGCAGATAGTTTTATATTTTGTATATACTTCTTTCCTGTTAAATCACATCCTTCCAATTTTTCGAAATGTAGATCCCCGAAGTTCTTCTCGGGATGCTTCGTAAAGTATTTGATCGTTACGGTACTCTTCGAAACGAATGTTTGCGATTTTGGCAATTTGTTGAGTTTAGGAATTTTTTGATGCTGAACCGCATTGTATGAAATAACTATCTGTATGCCTCCCATACAGTGGAAAGTGTTGGATCCATCCAGGGTGCAAACGTGATCAGCATTATCAAAAGCAAATTGCCCAAAACATGCACTCATAGCAGGTTCTATCTGAACATTAATAGCAGAAGCTTGGAAGAGTAATACGTCTTTATAGGACGAACAAAATCCTAAGCTGGATAAAATTTCAATTAAATCTTTGGAGCCGAATCTGTAGTATAATGTGACACCAAATCCAAGCTGTAAAGGCGATATAATTGATCTCGGTAACATCGCAGATACTATACTGTGAGCTATTGCGATAATTTTTTTGTTCCAATCTACCTTAACAGCTTTATCGGGCGTTACAAGCAACCATAAAAATTTAAACAATGATGTTGGTATATATTCTTCAAGGCAATCAAAAAACTTGTCTGCAGCTGGGTATTCAGTAATATTATAGTCTTTTTTCTTTACGTCGTTAATTATTATTTCTGCTGCTTCTTTTAATTTCCTGATCTGCTCCTCTTCTTCATTTACTGGTATATTGGATTTTTTTAGATTTTTGATAATGTTTAATAATTAAACGATTTCCAGCTTTCCGACGACATATGACCGTTTCTTGAGCATTATTACCAGCAATAAATATATCCTCCTTAATATTTAATAATATTTGTTTCTTAATCCATTTTACAGTCGGAATCGGGACTTCGTTATTCTCATTTTCAAACTGTACAATTAAATCCTGAAGACTAAATTGATCCTCATCCGGGTGGCTGTCTACAAAATTGCAAATATAAGAAACAATTTTTGAAACATTGCCTCGTTCTCCAGATTCCGTTTGGCCTGCAGGAAGTTTATTTTCTTCGTAAAATTCCGTCAAACAATTCGTGTGATAAAAAACATTATTTAACACGCTATCTGACGATAAAATGTGAAGAATTCTATTATTTTTCTCGCTTTCTTTCTTCTTTGCAGATTGTTCAATTTTTTTAAACGTTTCTTGGTGTGTTAAACAATTTACTTTTATACGCTTGTTTTTTGGTTTTTTTGATTCTGCAATTTTGAAAATTTCTGATGCACAATCTTTGAGACAAAAAATACAATTATTTTTATTTATTTCAGATAAATCATCCGATGATCTTAATTTTCTTGATGTAGATGGCCTATTTTCCTTTTTATCTATACTTTCCACTGAATATGTGAAAGATTTGTAACATCTTTTGTGAACCGATATACCTTGAACATTGTATAATTTTCTTCGTAACGATTCATTACCGATCTGCTGACATTTTCTTTGGATTGTCTTCAAACCTTCTTCCTGCACGGACAAAATTACGCTGTCATTGGTACCCAACGGTTCGTCACAAATTATGCAATCTGACATATTGAAAATATGTGCAATGCACTGCACTTTTTGGGCACGTGCTCCAATCGAAGCAGATGTTTTCCTACAAAAAACGATATTTTCTTACTGTCGAAAATGTCCAATATTCAATATTTAATTTGATTGAAAATAATGAAATGCAAAATATTAATTATTATTCTGAATAAAATTCAATCTACGAGTTTGAGAAACGCTTCTATGTATGTTCATGAAAATGAGCCGATACCTATAAAGTAATGATTGTAAACAATATTGATGGAACTCAGATTTGGGAATTATAAATTTGTTTATTATAATTGAATACAATTGATAAAACTCGGAGCTAAACGACACGTCTTCAACGTGTGAAACACAGAACAGAAGTGAAGAGGAAGTATTGGAGTGAGAGCAAAGGAAAAACAACCGGAGTCATGGTGACAGACAAAAGAAATTGAAATTACTGAAAGAAACTCGTTTAGTGTGTATATATACATATATATGTTATTTCGAATACGCTAAGCTTGAAAACTGTTGTTCCAACACTTCCCCCGCTTAAGTATTCGCCAACATATCGATAATTTTAATTAAATCACATAATTTCTTAAATCTATCTCTTGGTAAAGGTTTAGTACATATGTCTGCCAATTGTAATTCTGTGGGAACATACAAAACTTTTATTTCCTTGCTTTGCACCTTTTCTCTAATAAAATGATAATGTATCTGAATGTGTTTAGTACGTTTATGCAAAACAGGATTCTTTATTAAATGAATTGCGCTCTGATTGTCGACCATTAAGCGTGTTGGTGTTAGACACATATATCCTAAATTATTTAGCAAAGTACGCAGCCAAATGGCTTCTCTGGTTGCTAATGAAGCTGCAACATACTCAGCTTCTGTAGTACTGAGAGCTACTGCCTTTTGTCTTTGTGACAATCAGCTTATTGGTCCTCCAGCTAAGATAAATATGTATCCTGATGTTGATCTTCGTGTACAAACATCCATTGCGAAATCCGCGTCTGAATAGCCGAACAATTCATTACTGTTAGCGCTTGCTTTAAATTCAATTGCAAAATTAATTGTGCCTTTTAAATATCTAATAATTCGCTTAACTGCATTCCAATGGTCTTGATTATAATTATTCATGAAACGACTCACTACATTCACGGCATAAGCTATGCCGGGACCAGAAACTACTGCTAAAAACATTAAGCTACCTGTTTATGCGCCAATGTAGCGTTGAGCCAATGTGGCGCTCGTGGCTCGTGCCTTCCACGGAAA
>NW_017296668.1:17043-18815 GCF_001594075.2 Trachymyrmex cornetzi | reverse complement strand
TTTCAACGACCTATAATAAAAGGTCATTCGTCATTAAATAAAAAATAAGATAATGATTCTTACGTCAAAAGTGTTCGAAGTGACGTCCGTTTGCATTAATGCAACACTGCAATTGTTCAATTCTAGAAGCACGTACACTTCTTAACACTTCCGGACTGATTGTCGCACATGCTGCATTAATTCGTTGCTTCATATTTTCCGGTGTGGTTGGCATTTCCTGATATACAATGTTCTTTAATGTTCCCCATAAAAAAAGTCGAGTGGTGTTATGTCAGGTGAACGAGCTGGCCACGAAATCGGCCCACCGCGTCCTATCCATTTGGGAAGGTTTCATTGAGTGTAGCTCTTACTCTACGTCCATAATGTGCAGGGCATCCATCGTGTTGATACCACATTACTCGACGAATATTCAATTGTACATCTTCTAATAAAATTCCGAGATCGTTGCGTATAAAGTTATTATATTTTATGCTATTAAGTGTTCCATTGATAAAATACGGTCCGATTAATTTATCGCCTATGATGCCGCACCATACATTTAACGACCATTGCCGTTGACGATCAACTTCTTTTAACCAGTGCAGATTCTCATTCGACCAGTAATGCATATTATGCAAGTTTGCAAGACCATAATTAGTAAAGCTTGCTTCATCGGTGAATAATATCAATGAAAAAAAATCATTGTTAACGTGCATTTGATGCTGCACCCACTGACAAAAGGTAACACGATTTTCAAAATCCGTACCATGTAAATCTTGATGAAGGTTAATACGATACGGATGGTATTTATGTTTAGCAAGAATTCGTAATATGCTCCTTTTATTAATACCTGACTCACGTTCTATCTGTCTTGAACTAATTTGAGGATTATTATTCACTACTGCAAGCACGTTGACTTCGTTGTCTTCATGACACACTCTTTTTCGACGTTCAATTTTTTGTGTAGTTAAGCTTCCGGTTTCTCTTAATTTTTTACAAATTCGTTGAAACATACGATATGAGGGATGCATACGATCTGGGTACCGTTCAATGTACAATACTTGCGCCCTTATTGAATTTTGCTGAACTTCTCCATAAATGAGGAGCATATCTACTTGTTCAGCAAATAAAAACTTCATTTTCACATTAACTTGTAACCAAAATCACAGACGAGCTAAACTACATGAAGTGATCACCTTCTGAAAGATCTACTGATACTAAACTTAGAATAATGTTTGTTTCAACTCCAAGTTTCACAAATCCCTCTAGACTTATAGAATTCATAGTAAGAAATGTAAATATTTACATTTTTTACTGTAACATAGCGAATACAAGGATATTGTATACCAGGAAGTGCCCACCCCATCGGAAAATATGAAGCAACGAATTAATGCAGCATGTGCGGAAGTGTTAAGAAGTACACGTGCTTCTGGAATTGAACGATTGCAGTGTTGCATTAATGCAAACGGACGTCACTTCGAACACTTTTGACATAAGAATCATTGTCTTATTTTTTATTTAATGACGAATGACCTTTTATTATAGGTCGTTGAAATCGTCTAAATACCCGCTATTACACTAAGGTTAAAAAAGTATGGCATGCCATTTAAAAAAGTGGAGATGACCTTGAAATTTCCGAAGTGCCTCCACCTAGAAAAATTATGACTAGCATATGTTACAGTTCTCTTGATGTCCTACAACTTTTGTAATGACAATATTTTCATATCTCTGAAAATAGCGGTGACATTCAGGGTGCACAAAGTTATTGCCCCACCCTGTATATATATATATAG
>NW_017296668.1:15335-16758 GCF_001594075.2 Trachymyrmex cornetzi | reverse complement strand
CTCTCTCTCTCTCTCTCTCTCTCTCTCTCTCTCTCTCTCTCTCTCTCTCTCTCTCTCCTGGTGGCGCCGCCCCGCATCTCTATCAATGGGGGCCCTATCTCCTCCACTCCTCCCTCTCCTCTCCCCTCGACCTCGTCATCTACATTACCTGATCAGCCCATGACAGGTGGCGCTTCTCTCACTGGTGCTATCCCTAAGCGACATCCACAACGCAAAGCATGACCGCGAGGGGGCGCGAACTTTCCATCCGACGCACCGTTCAAGCTATGTCACGTGAATTGCCAGTCTCTTCTCCCCCACTTTTCAGAGTTTAGTGAATATTTCTACAGCAATCAGTACGATATAGCGATGTCGGAAACGTGGCTGAAGCCTCGTGTTCCTGACAGTCTAGTCTCGCTTCGCGGATATTACCTCGTGAAGTCTGACAGGGAGGGGAGAGGTGGAGGGGGGTTGGCTTCTATGTGCGTGACGGCATACATACAAAGCACATGGCTTTTTCGCCTAACATGTACTGCGCTCAGCCGGAATATGTAATGCTGAGCGTGAAGGCCGGGTGATGTAAGCCGTTTCTGCTTGCCGTGGTCTATCGTCCGCCTAAGGTAGGTCATCTCTCCCTCTTTTGGGCTGATTTTGAGAGACTCCATCCCTCTTTCTCCTCAGCTATCATCATTGGTGATTTTAACATCGACCTTAATCGTCGTTCTTTTGACTCTGACTCTCTCCTCGACTACTCTTCTAGTTATCACCTCTTCATTATCCCTTTCTCCGACACCCATCACACTTCTTCCTCCAGTACTCGCATAGACCACTGTCTCATTAGCAATAGATCACTTATAAAATCCTTTAGCCAATATAGTCTCTCATTTCTTTCTATGCACGATCTCATTGAGGTGACCCTGGATTTTCCGATCCTTCGTCTTCCTCCTCGCGAAATCAGTGTTCGTAGCTACTCCTCGTTTAACACTGAGGAGTTCATTAGTACCCTACGGTCCTTCGACTGGGCAGCTGTGTGTCGCTCCCCTTTCCTCGACGATAAGGTGGATATCGTGAATCGTTTTCTCTGTACTGCTCGTGACACTCACGTTCCGCTACGTTCCTTCAGAGCCAGAAGGCCTCCGGCTCCATGGCTTGACCAGTCCGTCAGGGCTCTCATGCGGGAGAGGGATGCTGCGCGGAGACAATTTCGCTTGCATCCCTCTCCCGCTAGCTGGAGCACCTTCCGCTTATTGCGTAATCAGGTCAGCCTCCAGGTGGACGCTTCCACCTGGCAGAAATGCTTATCTAATGGGTCGTCTCAATTCCTCCTTGACTCCTTCGCAACTCTGGTCCGAGTTCAGGTCAACGGGCCTTTCCAAACCGAAATCCTCTCCCCTGAGCTACGAATTCTCGCCTGACACCCTCAATTCTTTCTTTGTCTCGGCTC
>NW_017296668.1:14123-14862 GCF_001594075.2 Trachymyrmex cornetzi | reverse complement strand
CAGGAGCGGCCATAGCACGCAGACGGCCTTGGTTAGACTGACTGACGATGTTAGGCGAGCCATCGATGATAGAATGGTCACATTGCTCGTCCTTTTTAACTTTTCCAAGGCTTTTGATTCAGTGGATCACGACATGCTCCTGTTAAAGCTGTCTAATTTGCGCATCTCCAATCCTGTCATTGGCTGATTCCGGTCATATCTTTCGGGCAGGCGGCAGCGTGTGCGGGGTCCGAGCGGTTTCTCGGCATGGTCGCATGTGAGCGCCGGGGTCCCTCAGGGCTCAGTTCTTGGTCCACTTCTTTTCGCTATCTTTATTAATGACCTTGAGGGATCCTTGCTGCATTGTCGCCATATTTTGTACGCGGACGATTTACAGATATACCTCCATTTCCATCCGCATGGGGTGGAGGCGGCTGTGAGACGGATCAGCGAGGACATTGCCTCCATCTCGCGTTGGTCGCGCCAGAATCACCTTAAGCTAAATCCTGACAAAACCAGGGCCATCCTTCTGGGAAGCGTTCGGTATGTTGCCTCAGGGCGCATCACAGTATCGAGTTATGCCTGGATGGCTCGCCCATCCGGCTCGTTGATGAGGTGATCGATCTGGGTGTCTCCTTATCGGGCGCGCTTAGCTGGACTGGCCATGTGCGACAGACCTCCAATAAAGTCAACGGAATCCTTTGGAGACTTAAGTACAGGAAAAATTGTCTTCCTGTTAGCCTTCGAGTTAGGCTTGTGT
>NW_017296668.1:12756-13330 GCF_001594075.2 Trachymyrmex cornetzi | reverse complement strand
TCTCTCTCTCTCTCTCTCTCTCTCTCTCTCTCTGTCACTTACCTCGCAGAAATTCGCTGTCTTCATACCATCATTACTTGAAGGATAAATTTCGTCCGAGTTGAAATTTTGCTTATACTTTGAATCATAATTTTAGGACGTATATAAACTCTAAAGGTTTATAATTAGAACGTATGTAGACTCTAGATTTATAATAGGTTCTAATCTAATGAATTGAGTTCTTACGTTGAGCCTGTAAATGGCAGTTATTGGAAAATTTATTATTTTTAGGATAAAAAAAATAGAATTTCTCTGAATAGAAGCTGTAGATTAAGTAATATTAAAAGAGGTCCTATTTGACTGTTTAAGTATCAAAATAAGTTTATAAGGTTTAATTGAAGTTGGAAGAGTTTCAAAGTAAGATTAAAATTTCGATTCGCGTCTGTGAAAAAACAATACGAAGACACTTCACGTTCCCGTGTAACAAATTTCGATAAAATAGGGTTTGTTTTTCTTTTAAAAAAATAATATCTGAATAAAAAAAACTGTAACACTTTCATCACCGATTTACTCGCGCACTTGGTCGATACCCGGT
>NW_017296668.1:11565-12651 GCF_001594075.2 Trachymyrmex cornetzi | reverse complement strand
TTATACACAACACACGCACACGCACATACACAACCCGACGTGATACGACGCAAAGCCCGAGCTTGACGAGCTCAACGACAACAATCAAGCAGGTTAGGTTTTACGGACAGAATTAAGAGCAACATAATAGAAATTTGATTTATCGGCCGCTTGTAATTGTTGATAAGTCAGGTTGCAACTAGAGGCTACATTGGCTATAGCATGCTACAAAAGCAAGCATTATTGGTTCATTTGACATTACGAATATGTGCATCGAGATTATTCACGCGCTGAATCATAAGATTCGTTCGCGTGGTAGCATATTCCAGCATGCTCCAACGTGCACCAGGATGCTGTTACCATAACTCCTATTCGCTCTAATGAACCCGTTAGAACAAATATTGCGATTCAGCGCGTAAATAATCTCGAAGTACACATTCGTAATGTCGAATGAACCAATAATGCCCACTTGTAGCCAATATCAGATTGTCAATCGTGTCAATTATCATAGTCAATTATCATGCACCGCGATGCGGATTGGTCGCGGGGGACGGGGTGGGATGGCGCGACCCCCCGCGAAGGTCTGATAAATACGGAGGACCGATCGATCCGAAAATCAATAATCCCTCGAGCATCGTAGAATCGAAGGAACAAGAAGTAGCAGCGTACAGTAACGAAGAGTATTATGATATGCTCATGGCACTCGGTGAGTGTCATGGACAACAATACGTTGCTGCAAGAAGATACGTCGAGCTGTATCCGAACAGAGCAAGATATCCACATGCCAGCGTTATACTCGAAGCAGCGGAAAGATTGTACGAAACCGGAAGCGTCCTGCCAAAGAAGAAGGAGGCCGGTAGACAGAGTTACGCAAGAAACGTACGAAATACGGAAACAGTTTTTCGTACCGTTGAGCAAGAACCGGAAACCAGTATTCGAGATATTGCTTGACAGCACGGATTATCGTATTCGACCGTACAACAAATTTTGAAAGAAGAAAAATTGCACGTCTATACTAGCGTGCAACATCTACGAGAAGAAGACTATCCTCGGAGGAAAATATTTTGCGAGGATTTCCTCAGAAGAGCTGACGAAGATCCAGAATTT
>NW_017296668.1:10288-11084 GCF_001594075.2 Trachymyrmex cornetzi | reverse complement strand
ATAACAAGCTTCACGATGCTATTTGGTCCATCGACAACGACGTTATGGAAAGAATGCAGGCAAATTTATTGAGACGGATGAGAGCTTGCATCGGACGGTGGATATTTCGAGCATTTATTATGAAAAAGAAGATCGAGAGATGTCCGAAAATTGCAATTAATAATTAATCTGTCCTTTTTAGGGCAACCAAATATTTCATTTCGAGGAATATTCTTTTAGTTCGCAAATAATTAAATTTGAAAATATAAAATTTAATTTTTGAATTAATATTAAATTTAATTTCAAAGTTGAATAATTCTAGATTATTCACTATTAGTAAACATTGCCAAAAGTAATTATGATGATTGACACGATTGACAATCTGATATTGGCTACAAGTGGGCATTATTCATTCGACATTACGAATGTGTGCCTCGAGATTATTTACGCGCTGAATCGCAATATTTGTTCTAACGGGCTCGTTAGAGGGAATAGGAGTTATGGTAACAGCATCCTGGTGCACGTTGAAGCATGCTGGAATATGCTACGACGCGAACGAACCTTATGATTCAGCGCGTGAATAATCTCGAAACATATTCGTAATATCAAATCAACCTCTGCTTTTGTAGTATGCTATAACCAATGTAGCCTCTAGTCGCAGCCTGACTTATCAACAATTACAAGCGGCCGATAAATCAAATTTCTATTATGTTACTCTTAATTCTGTCCGTAAAACCTAACCTGCTTGATTGTTGTCGTCGAGCTCGTCAAGCTCGGGCTTCGCGTCGTATCACGTCGGGTTGTGTATGTGCGTGTG
>NW_017296668.1:5621-9103 GCF_001594075.2 Trachymyrmex cornetzi | reverse complement strand
GTACGTTGCGCTCAATTTCGTCGTAATTTCCCCGTAGCGTTAATTTTATAATTTCCTGACTAACATAACTTACAGGAAGTTTCAGATCGATTTCTCGAATTAAATACTGCGCACACTTGTTAACATTATCGGTTAAAGATTCTAATTGTTTTAAATGCACGTCGACACATTTCACAACGTTTTGCAGACCGAGAAAGGTAGTCTTCTGCATTACAATAGCCACCGCGAAGGTTCTGCGTTTCTTCGACGGCGACGTTGAATCGGACGCGACCTCTTCTTTTCGGAGATTCCCGCTGATATTTTCCATAGAACGAAGTTCCTCTTCTTCGTCTTTATACGCCAATAATATTGATTTCGCACGGTAAGATGTGTTAAAACTGATAGAGATATTTTTTATGATAACAGAATTTGTTTTCGTTCGGTTACCACTAGTTAAATATTCGTTCATGTATCCCATGTTGTCTTGGAACTGTTTCCAACTGTTGGCGTCGAAATAAATACCGTCAGCATTGTTTCCGCTCAATTTTACAAGAGGCTTGTAGATTCCCTCGTTCGTTCTTTGCAGTCCCACATGAATCGCCTTCGTATGAAAGTTGTTGAGACCATACGTTGTCGTAAACAGCATATGAAATCGTGTGTTTCTTCCCACGTCGTTGTTACGCGGCTTGAAAGAATTCGGGTTGGAATACATTTGCTCGTTCGAATTATTGGCGACTTTTAAGCTGTCCATTATTCTTATTTCGCTGTAGCACCAAACGACACGATTAATCCAAGATGGATGGGCCAAAACTAAGAAGTACAGTACTTGCTTGCTTGCTCACGAAGTTGGAGCAAAGAACGACGAGACTCGAATGAAGCGGACTCGTGGCGCTACCGACGACATCATCTTCCTCTCTCCGATGTTACTTAACAAAAATTATTCTGATCGCGCAGAAGAAAAAGCAAAAAGCCCAGATTTTTTCTATATTTTTTCCGTTAAAATTTGAAATAGTCTGAAAGGGAGAGGTAAAACAAGAACAGACATGTTCGTCTTACAATACTTCGACTGCCGAGTTATAAAAATTATTGAAGAAAGAATTCTGCCCAAATTAATAAAAAAATTCTTTTAAATTATTCTGTAAAAAAATTGTGATAGCCTTCAAAATGTGATAGTCTTATGACATTAGTCATAAGACTTACAGGGGAGAGGTAAACAAGAGGGAACAAGGGCGTACAAGTTCGTTTTACGACATTTCGACTGTTGAGTTATACATAATATTGAAGAAATGATCCTGTCCAAATTAACAAAAAAAATTCTTTTAAATTCTGTAAGAAAAAAAGGGATAGCCTTTCAAAAAAAAGTCTGGAAATGACAGGCAGGCAAGAACGAACAGAAGCGTACAAATTTGTTTTATGATATTCTGTCCGTTCTGCGTTTCAAAAATTATTGAAAAATGAAATATGGTTTGACAGAAGAGTAAATTTTTTGTCGATTACACGGTAAGCAAAAAAAAAGATGATTTAACTTAGAAAAGCTTTTAACAAATAAGAAATAGTCGACTGTCTAAGTAAGAATATTTACAAAAAAAGTATGGAGAACCTTAGTGATTAGCTACACAAACTTAGGAGAAGGAAATAAGGAAACGCCCTTTTTAGCATATTTTCGAGTGAATAAATAGTGCGTAGATTGAAAATTTAACTCTAGTTTGGCTTCGACTTCTCGTTGTGTCTAACTATTTTCTGAGGGCGTGCTTTCTATAAATCTTATTGCGAGTGCGAAAAAAATGGCTCTTCGTGATTTATTATCTAAATTTTTTATAGTCGCTTGCAATCTTAATCAAAAATTAATTGCAAGAGACTATATACTGAAATTATCAGATGAAAATGAAAACAATTACAAAGTTTTCGAGCACTTTACGCGAGAGTGCTCCAGTACGTTATTATGCGTTATGCATAAACTGGGGCACTGTGATTGTGTGATGACGCTAACAATCTCGCGACATATAGAAGTGCGTGAGTGTTTCAATCATGAGGAGGATGACGCTGGTGGTCATATTGATGAGTTTCGTTATAGGATCAACGGTAACACAGGAGTAGGAGTAGGTAAGCTGAGCTGAAACAAAATTATACATTAAAAAAAAGATTTATTATTATTATTATTAATTAAATAATAATATTTATTTTTAGCGTCAAATCGTCAAGTGGCGCACGTTAATCCCGTGCAATTCGTGCAACGTGGGCGTCTGAGTCTGAGGCGACGATAACGTCACGCGGAGGATGAAGACGAGGTTGTTCCTGTGCGTAAGTTGGAAAAATAAAAATATTGATCAAATGCTGGAAATTTCCTTTATTAAAAATATTTTAATTTTTTCTAGGAAGAGCGTGAATCGAACCGTCGAATAATGTGCCGCCTCCACGCAATGGACAAAGCATCACTCTCATCGAAATAGGTAAGATGATTTAAAAAATATTCTACTGTAAAATATAGTTCATATAATATTACTGCAATAAGAAGAAAAATAAAACATTTCTATTTTAGATGATGATGATGATGATGTTGATGACGAGGATATTGGAGATTCGCAGCGATCAAGGAACTCGTCAAGTGCCATTATTTCAATGTCGCGTAAGTTCAAAAAATCGGTTAACGAAACATAGAGTTAGTTCTGGAAAAAAAAGAAAAATAACAGTAAAAATTACTTTCTAGCACGCGAAAATGAAGAAGAGGGAGAAGAGGAGGAAGAAGAAGAAGAAGAAGAAGAAGAAGAAGAAGAAACTGACATTTACGACTATGAGGACGACGAAGACGCCGGTGATATCATCGATGAGGCGAACGAAGATGTTACCAATGATACCTGCGACGAGGAAATCGATGATATGGTTGACGAATTTTCGGAGACACAGGACGTGACGCAGGAAGTCGGAGAAGAGGAGGGCGACAATTACATGAAGGTAATAATATTTTATTGTTTACTTTTACCCCGTTGTTTCGAGAAATTTTTCTTAAACGTATATTTTTTCTATTAAAAGTTTCCTACTCACCAGTTTTACCGCAGTCGCCGGAATATTAGAGAGACTTCTCGAGCGAAAAAATATCCCCGGCTCACGATCATATGAAGCAGCTAAAGGTGACTTACCTTACTTTTCTGTAACATTATGAAACGTGGGGAGGGGGATAAACTTTAGGCATAATATAGCAAAGTCAACGTATGCTCGCACCATCTTATTAAGTTCTAATATTACAATATTACCATATCAGTTGTTTATACAAAACTATTGTGTAGTTTTTTTTACTGTATACCCACGTGTATTATGTGCTGTCCAGCCCTCAGACGCTCTCCCTTCGCCTTCACAAAGGGGAGATCGTCAACTAGCGTCGCCACCGCGGCCCCGTCAGTTGACACCGGCACCGTCGCTGTCGACACCACTGATACCTCGTCAGGCTCAAAATGAAGATCAGGAGTAGGAGCATCAGCAACAGGAGCAACGATGTCGGCAGCACG
>NW_017296668.1:3896-4628 GCF_001594075.2 Trachymyrmex cornetzi | reverse complement strand
GGAAAGATCTCACGATGGAAAATCGGACGCAAGCGTTTGCAAATCCGTTAGAATTTGCAACGACTGCGGACGCTTCGTGAAATCGAATTCGCGTCACGACTGCGACGTTATCTTTTGTAAAATTTGTCGCTCGTTGCAAACTTCGAATCATTCTTGTTACATACAGCCTCTTCGTCGTAAAGTCACAATCGAAGACCCCGGAGAGGCGACGAGTGCTGGGACAATGCGAGAAGAGAACCAGGTAAACGACGAGAATGACGTCGAAAGTACGAATGATGCGCGAAGTAAAAAAGATCGCGTCGCATTCGTGTTCTATGACTTCGAACCCGACAAGACGAGACGCTCGAAGGAACGTAAAGATACACATAGCGACTCTTTGCATCGCGCAACAAATTTGCGAAACGTGCGCGGAAATACAAAAAATGTCGACGCGATGTCGTTGGTGCGGGGTGCGTGAATTTGTTTTGCGCCATGATCCGGTAAAAGAATTTGTAGATTTCGCAACGCTAACGTCAAAATATTTTAACAAAATAATTTATATCGCGCATAATGCGAAAGCTTTTGACGCTCAGTTTATCTTAAAATACATCGTAGAATCAATCTGGCATAATTCAAGAGCCACGGATGATTTTGAACGGGACGAAAATTATCATGATGACGGTCGATAACGCGAAATTTATTGATAGCTCAAATTATATGCCGATGCGATTATCTGATTTACCTAAGGCTTTC
>NW_017296668.1:2182-3402 GCF_001594075.2 Trachymyrmex cornetzi | reverse complement strand
GATGGATATTACGAAACTGATTTGGAAAACGAGACGCGTCATTACGTGTTACAATTGCACGGATGCTTTTGGCATGGGTGTCCATCATGCTTCCGAATAAATCGCGAAAGAAAATTCAATTCTTTCACCGATCATGGCGATACGATCGACGCGCGCTACGAGCGAACTCTCGCAGCGACATGGCGTCTTCGACGACGGGGATACCTGGTGATGGAGAAATGGGAGTGCGATTTCGACAGGAAAATACGTGAGAATAATGAGATGCGCAATTTTCTTGAAAATGCTCAGATAATAAAGAACTCACCTCTCGATCCGCGCGATGCATTTTTCGGTGGCCGAACGGGGAATATAGCAACCCGATGCGATGTTGCGGGAACGGAGAAAATACGCTACATAGACGTATGCTCTCTGTATCCCTATGTACTGAAAACGGGTGCTTTTCCGATCGGTCACCCAAAGATCTACATCGGAGAGGAATGTTCCGAGTTAATCGGCGTATTTCCGGATTTCGATTTCAACTCGCTCGAAGGACTCATTCGTTGTAAAGTACTCCCTCCGCGCGATCTCTTTCATCCGGTACTCCCGTATCGCGTACGCGGCAAATTGTTGTTCGCGCTGTGTCGGAGTTGCTGCGAAACGTTCTCTCAAGCTGAGTGTACTCACAGTCTCGCCGAACGTGAATTCGAGGGTACCTGGGTATCCTGTGAATTACGCAAAGCCGTCGAGAAAGGTTATCGCGTGTCGGAAGTGAGTGAAATTTGGCACTACAAGGTCACGCGATATGATCCCGATACGCGGCAAGGTGGATTGTTTACCGGATATATCAATAGTTTTTAGCAATTGAAGCAGGAAGCTAGCGGATGGCCGAACGAATGCGTGGATGACGAAGCTAAGGAGCGATATCTTCCGGAATACGAGGAAACCGAGCTATCGTTCTCGATAAAAATAACATCGCTCGAAATTCAGGTCTACGTTCGGTTGCAAAGATCTGTTTAAATTCCTTTTGGGAAAAATTCGGTCAATGATCCAATTTGCCTAACACCGAGATCGTGAAAAATTACCAGCGATTGGCAGCTTTGCTCACGAGTCCAGAACACGACATAACCGATATATTACCCGTCAATGACGAGGTAATATATGTCTCGTGGAGATTGCGAGGAGAAGAGGTTATAGCTTCTCCGCAGACAAACGTCGTGATCGCGGCATTCACGACGGCGCTG
>NW_017296668.1:1785-2037 GCF_001594075.2 Trachymyrmex cornetzi | reverse complement strand
GAGCTACGGCCGCGGTAGTTATATCGAGTCGTTCGTGTCGGCTGGCCCGAAATTCTATGCGTACGTTGTTCGTACACCGGAAGATCGCCTGAATGAAATTTGTAAAGTAAGAGGAATAACGCTTAATTATAAGAACTCGCTGGACTTCCGTTTCCGGTGTGTAGAGAGATAACAGGAGATAGGAAAGCTGGGCAGAGCAGAGTGCGAGACTAGAGTGAGAGAGTGGAGTGAGAGTGTGTTGGTAGGCGTAGG
>NW_017296668.1:0-251 GCF_001594075.2 Trachymyrmex cornetzi | reverse complement strand
GGGAGAAAGGAATAAGGGAGAAGAAAGAGTGAGAAGGGAGGGAATGGAGATGGGGGAAGAACAGGGGGGGAGGGGCAAGGGAGGGATAGTGATTAAAGAACGGTGTAAAAAGGAGGGGGGAAAGAAACAAGAGGTGGGGTGGGGAAAGGGAGGGAATAGAAAAGGAGTGATAGGGAACAGAGAGCAGGGGAAGGAGGAGGGGGGAGAGAAAGTGGTGAAGATAGTATTTTGGAATGTAGCAGGGTTGGGAA
>NW_017296667.1:0-848 GCF_001594075.2 Trachymyrmex cornetzi | reverse complement strand
AAAACTTTTCTCTATAAAATATTGTACAGTTAAAACTGGAAATTGTGAACGAGACAATACTGAAATATTTGCAGCTATTACAAACTTTAGAGAGGAGAATAATATGAATGTTGAATCCAAGACAGATGATATTAAACAAATACTTTTGGATGATCATGATTATCGTGAGATGGACGTAAATGAACAAGATGTGTTCCGATATACATGTGGATATTTAATACGTAAATGTATTAAAAAACATTCGTGTGAGATTTGTCTACAATATGCACGCTCATATATAGATTTAAATCAAACGTCATATTATTGCTTTTTTAAGGCTTACAATTCTACTGAAAATAATCCTTTTGGAAGCTTATTTATGCCGAACGATGATTTCGTAATGTATATTAAAACATTAGAAGATTTATTTTATTCGAAAATTGAGGAATTGATCATACAAAAGCATGTAGTTTTTAAACTTATTAACACTTTCAAAGATGTTCCATTCAGTCATCCGTGTCAACATTTTTCTTATGATTACTTATTGAAATTATATGCTCGTATACGACTATTTTACACATTAAAATTTATTAACAAGAGTTTTAAATCGCAGCCCGGATACAGAAAAGCTATCATTTTACGTCACAATTAGAATTCAGTATTTCTTTCTTTTTTTTCTCTTTCTCTGCGTTCTTTCTGTGTGTGAATGCGAATTATTATTTAATACTTTTATAAAAGCGATTGCGTTTCTCAAAATTAATTTTATTGTTAACATTTATATAATTATATTTTATTATTAAAGTTATTATTTTATTATTAAAGAGAAATATATTTGAGATTTTATAAAAATGTATATATTCCGTGTGTGT
>NW_017296666.1:0-211 GCF_001594075.2 Trachymyrmex cornetzi | reverse complement strand
CGGAGACGTTCCGGAGCCACGATCTGAATCAATTATTTTTTTTTATTCGTCTGCAGTCTCAGAAATTGCACACGAACTTTAACATTTTGGTTCCAATCCCTTGGGCAAGCGTAGGAAATTTTCGAACGCATGTACGAGCGATCGTGCCGGCGTTTGCCATTATTCGGAGACGTTCCGGAGCCTCGATCTGAATCAATTATTTTTTTTTATT
>NW_017296665.1:0-6199 GCF_001594075.2 Trachymyrmex cornetzi | reverse complement strand
TCAGTTTAAAATGAGATTTTCAAATTTTTCTAACTTATATAAATTGTAACAATAGCATAGTTGTATCGTATTACTAGTTAAACCCATACAGTATTACTAGTTAAATCCATACAGTATTATCTCACTATATATACTATATAGTGCAGTCACTCAGAAAATATGGTTGGAATAACCATATTACATAATGAATACTTGTAAGAGTATATAGTTGGAATAGCCATACTATTTAATAAATACCTGCAAGAGAGTATGGTTGGATTAGCCATACTATGTAATGAATACCTGCAAGAGAGTATGGTTGGAATAGCCATACTATATAATCGATACCTGTAAGACAGTATGGTTAGAGTAGCCGTGCTATACAATAGGATGTTCCAGATTTCCCGTACACTCCTTTTATCTCGGAAGCAGAGCATTTTAGAAAAAAACGTTTTAGACAAAAGTTGTGGGGTTCTAAATGATTTATTCAGTGATCTGATAAATCTGACCTTGAGTGGCGTTACCAAGGTCAGAGCAATGTCACTTCGAATTTTTTAAATGGAATCCCTTATTTTTCATTGCATATTCTTATAGCACACCTCGAGAGCTTTTCAAAGCACTAATAAAATATTTTTTCATGAAGTACTTTTCGAGTTATAATACTTGAAAGTTACAGTATAGCCGGCATTATTTATTAACTAGACTGATTATATTTGACGATCCAACTAAGTCCAGATTGACTGCATACATTTTCCCGTTCTTATAACATTATACCCATCAGGATGAATTATGTGGATTAAATCAAGAACTGGCGCAAAGTTAAATCCCATTTCTTTATACGATGTCAAATTAAATGAAGAATATTCTCGTTTGCCTAAGAAAGAATTGCAATCGCATTTGTATTTTTGGTGACATTATGTTGAACAGCAACTTAAATGAGTTGCACAGGTAATCGTTTTAAATAAAAAGTAAAAACTATAAATGGTGGATAATTTAACAGTTGTGCGGTGAACATCGTGGTTTGCGATGATTAGTTTCTTACTTTTGATAATATTGTATAAAGAACATTTGTGGATAGTTGTGGTCGAAATGTATGGGTATGTAGATATTTAATTTTGTGAAGTACGAATTAATTTCTAATTTATTTAATAATTTTTTAAATTTGTATTCAATTTTATTTAGTTGACTTTTTGAAAAATCATTGACCTTTATTTAATTTTTATAAAAAGACTAATTTATTGTTGACGCTAAATACATATTGAATAATTTTTGACTAAAAAACTATTGTTTTCTTATATGATACGGTTTGAAATTGATGACTACATGACATTATTGACAAAAAGTTAAAAAAATTTTTACTATGATTTTATAGAATTTGTGACTTCCATGCTATATTTGACTACAACTATTACTCAAAAGAGAGTTTTGATTTCATAAATTTGAACATAAGGAGAGTTATGGAAATATTGGCAATAGTATTGGACGAAGAATTGAATAAATTTGTATAATGGATAAATGTGGATGAGTGGAAATACAGGAAGATGGTATGGAGTTTTCGATTATCTAAGGAGTTCCTGAAAATGGTTTTATTATTTTAAGTTTGCGGCGTGAATTTACGAATTTGTTAACGGTTAAGATATTTTTAAAAAATTAAGGAGGTGATCATACAAATGTTTATTAATTTGAAATGTTACTGAAGATGACCCGATGAGGGTCGAAACGTATACAATTTGATGTAATAAGTGAGAATAACATTCGCAATAATAACTAGCGTTGGCTTTTATGCTTTGTCATATCTTATTATTATTTTTTGTATAATTTAATTTTTGTAGAGCACTCATTTAGGAATATGTGAGATAGCGTATAATTAACTTAGTAGACGGTCGCTAATTATTATTTGTTTCGTTTAACAGAGAAAAAATATTTCAAAGCTTTGTTACGATCTTACCAAGTTTACTCCTGAAACCGAGCATAGATGACATTGTAATTCGTACGATCAGTTAAATTTTACGTTTTAAGGAATGGATCCGGGAAGGATTGATCGATAAACATGAGTCTATTATCGGTAAATTATATAGGCATATAGGCAACCGACTTACTGAGGATATTGTATGTTATTTATACAAACTTACCTTTTTAAAAAAAGGTAAAAAAAGCGCTAAGCATGCGTGCTTTTCGTGAAGAATCATTTGGGCCGGTTTCACCAACGCCAATTACTTAATTGGCCGTGGAACTAATTGTGTTTGTTATTTAGTAGAATTGACCACTTATGATTGACAATTAATCACCGATTCGGCATAATCTATCTCGATATAATAATAGTAGCAAAATATGAATGTAATATTTAGAAAAATAAGAGAAATAAGAATATAATACTTAGAAAATGTAATATTTAGAAAAGTAACATAAATAAGAATTAGAATCGTATTAAAAAATATGAATGTTTAGAGAAATAAGAAAAATAAGAAGCATGAGAGTTAAAGCATCTAGCATCTGTATATATGCGATTGAGTTATAGAGTCGTGTAAATTATGAACGCGTTGTGAATGATATTAAGTTTAAGTCTAAGAAAAATAAATTTTGATTTGTAAGACATACGTTATGAAAGAAAAATAAATAGTAAATTTTATTCTTATTCAGTGTAAAGTTCAGATTAAATTTTTTATTACTTTTATTATTACATTTAGATTATAATTACCTTTTATTATTTATTTTTATTAATTACCATTCTAATTTTAAATTGTTTTATAGTTTTTCTTATACGATCTAGCAGCGCCAAGTGTTTTTACATGAAAAATTTTTCTATTTAAATTTGTGATAATGTTTTGTATAATATTTTGAAAGAGAATTAAATAACCACCACTTTAGTTGGAAGAGGAAATGTCTTTGTGTGTATGTGTGCGTGTGTGTATGTGTGAATGAATTGTGATATAATAATTTCATTCAAGAGGAATTTAAACATTTGGATTGGAATAGAAAGATCCTTTAATAAGATATACATATATATACTTAGGTTTCATTGCAAAAATTAAAGATAGTACCATTTGGATTAAATAAATAATAATAAACATAGTATTACTTGGGTTTTACTTTTTATTTTGATAGTAGAATTTAACTTGGCGCCACAGTTGTTAATATCAATTCTTTTATATAAATGATACATATCATAAGATTAATATTTATTATTTATTTAATTTGACATGGTATAAAGAAATGGGATTTAACTTTGCGCCAGTTCTTGATATCAAATCTTTTATAGGAATGATATTATTAAAATTAATATTATTAATATAAAATTTCGTATCCGAATTACATGGAATTTAACTTGGCGCCAGTTTTGTTGATATCAAATCTTTTATACACGAATGATACATATCATTATAAGAATATCCTTGAAAAAAAATTAAAACTACTATTAATTGAGTTGGATACTTAGTATTATATAGAAAGATATGATGATTTTATATAGTATTATATATATATCCTTGAAAAAAAATTAAAACTACTATTAATTGAGTTGGATACTTAGTATTATATAGAAAGGGCTGGTTTCATCAACTCGATTAAGTCGAATCGGTGATTAACTGTCAATCATAAGTGGTCAATTCTACTAAATGGCAAACACAATTAGTTCCACGGCCAATTAAGTAATTGGCGTTGGTGAAACCGGCCCAAATGATTCTTCACGAAAAGCACGCATGCTTAGCGCTTTTTTTTTACCTTTTTTTAAAAAGGTAAGTTTGTATAAATAACATACAATATCCTCAGTAAGTCGGTTGCCTATATGCCTATATAATTTACCGATAATAAACTCATGTTTATCGATCAATCCTTCCCGGATCCATTCCTTAAAACGTAAAATTTAACTGATCGTACGAATTACAATGTCATCTATGCTCGGTTTCAGGAGTAAACTTGGTAAGATCGTAACAAAGCTTTGAAATATTTTTTCTCTGTTAAACGAAACAAATAATAATTAGCGACCGTCTACTAAGTTAATTATACGCTATCTCACATATTCCTAAATGAGTGCTCTACAAAAATTAAATTATCCACCGTTTATAGTTTTTACTTTTTATTTAAAATGATTACCTGTGCAACTCATTTAAATTGTTGTTCAACATAATGTCACAAATAATTCTTAGGCAAACAAGAAGATGCTTCAATAATCAGTCTTAAAGTATGATTCAAATTAATACAGTTGCTATACCAAACTGGTCCAGCTTTCAAAAATAAAGTTTTTAGTAGTTTAATCAGTTGAGGTAAAGTCGACAAGTCGCACCAATTTTGAATAATACCTAAAAATAAATTTCATAAAAAGGCCTCATACATAATAATAATTAGATAATAATATTACTTATAATACTTCAAAATGGATATGCAATAGCTCCTGACAGACTTGGGAAATTGTTCGTTGCAGTTAAACAGAGATGTAAATCTTACGTGAAATTTGACAAAGTTCCAAATTTTGTTCCAAACATTCTTACGTAAATTCCATGGTTGAGAATTCATTAAAAAGATTTTACTTTACCACAACCTCGACAAGAAATTTTTCATCGCTATATGCATCATGAAACTTACCTTTAAACCAACGCTTCATACGTTTGACGTTATAATCATCCTGATCCAATCAATGTATTCCATTGCATAATCAATTGCATAATTACAATATTTTTCAATAATGCAGCTGTTTTGCTCAAAATTTTAATCTCTGTGTAACTCTCAACTTTCTCATCTGGACATACTTCGAGCCAAATATCAGACATTAGTGGCATCAATAAATTCTATAGGTAAGGTTTCTTTCTCACAATTATCTATCGTGATCATATTTTCGTCAAGATTCACAAACGGAGGCATAATCGATCGTGTACCTGTACAAAATTTCCTGTAGTTAACAAAAAATAGAGGTAAATTCCTGTAGTTAACAAAAAATAGAGGTAAATAAATTAGCTAAACATTCCAGAACTTTAATTCTCCATTTTACATTAGTACTTTTGTAATGTAACATTGTTATTAATTGTGCCACACAGGCTGCCTTCATCATTTTATGTAACCTACAACATACATATCCCAAAAATTAGAGACTATTTTATGACTATCTTTCGCCAACGCGCGTGCGCGCGGCGCGGGCGCGCGCGCACTATTACAATTTTGTACAAGCACATCTAAGAAAAGTAGAGAATCTTTCATACGTGGATCGATATGTGTCATTGCACAGCTCAGAGTCTGTCTCACAGTTGAAAAATTCTGGAAATACACATTACAAGTTACATAATAATGTACGTACAAGGTCGAATTATAACGCACTAAACAATTAGATTTATGCAAGACATCAACATTCGGTAATTGTTGAATTTAGCCTCCTCACCTCCTCGAGGTTGATAAAAAATAAAATAGATTAATTCGACGTATTTTTGAACTACATAAAAAATGTATCGCTTTGCCCCGCGAACCGAGTTATTAATTGTTATTAATTAAAGTCGACAGATATCCAGATTAGGAAATTTGTTGCATCGATGGCATAGATTAAACAAATTTTCTGCTTTACAGACAAATATTTAACCAAGACAAATACCCAGACAACATTTTGACGTCTTAAAGGCGGCTAAAAGACGTCCGAAAGTCCCAAAGTCATATTTCAAGACGTCTTAAAATTATCAGAAAGACGTCTTTAAGACGTCTTTAAGACGTCTTATGACCCATTTTATAACGTCTTTAGGGAGTCTTTTAGACGTCCTGTATTTAGACGTCTTAAATCATGACGTCTGTTAGACGTTTTTTAAGGACATTTTACTGTCTTTTAGACGTCTTAAAGACATTATTCTTACATATTATATGACATTTGCGACCTTTTTAGACGTCTCTAAGACGTCGTAACGTTTATTTGGGAAATAATTTTTAGACGTTTAATTTTAGGTTAAATTAGTCGTGTGCCAATATATCTATACATAGTCAGCATTGAAAATCTATAATTACACGTAACGTAAACTATAAATTTTATTGTAGTTAAAATTACGTATAATTATAGATTTTTAATGCTGGCAGTGTATAAATATATTGACACACGGCCATTGTTTATTTAAATTTTTTATATAGCGTACATATATTTACAGATGTATAATTACAAGTTTAATGAGTGTTAAATAAGTTTAATAAGAGTTAAATAAGTTAATAAGTTTAATAAGTTTAATAAGTTATAATTATAAGTTTTTCAGAACTT
>NW_017296664.1:38256-39144 GCF_001594075.2 Trachymyrmex cornetzi | reverse complement strand
ATATATTATTATAAATACTTAAACACATTTATTAATATGATTACATACTTTATTAACACTATCATAATTAATACTCTTTTATTTATTTATGATAATAAATTTTGATAATATATATATAGTATTACCTTGTTATCTTTGTGCGAGTATATATCCCATATGTGACCACACAATTCTTTGTGCGAGTATGTATCCCATATGTGACCACACGTCCCAATTTTCTTCTCAATTAATATATCTGCCATCACATTGTTTTTAGCATTTAGACTTTAAGTACTTGCGCTTTTACGGAAATATTTTACCTGCCTCGCCATTGTTTAGGCCAACACTAATTCCATATATCTTTTACATTATTTTTAAACAGAAATACATTTAGTCTTAAATAGAAATATGTTTAATCTTAAATAGAAATACATTTTAATTATATGTAATTATTTGTGTATTTAAATTTCGCGGGTGCATTTGGACCCAAATGTGATTGGTCGAAACGCATACTACTGCGCATCCACGGGAATGTTACACTTGAGGTGTGTTTCGTATCGCGCATGATGTGCATGATGCATCCATTGTCCTTGTTTAACATTTGGTGAGCAACAAGGATAAACGATGCATTATGCGCATCATGCGAGAAACGGAACGCACCTCTTGTCTTATTACACCATGGCTAAGCTCTCTTAAGGTACAATTTTATGCAGCGAAGCTTCGCTGGCGAAGACCCCCCACTCCGTCGATTCGTGCGAAAATCCGTAGCGAGTGAAACTTCGCTCATAGTTCAACACTGTCGAACTATGAGTGAAGGAACGCTGCGAAACAGAAAATAACCTACAAATAAGATGACAGACAACAATTTAATGAACGTAGACGAAATATAATATAATATAATAATAATAT
>NW_017296664.1:32541-36272 GCF_001594075.2 Trachymyrmex cornetzi | reverse complement strand
GGGGAGCCAATGGCCTCCAGTACACTCCTGGAGTCAGAAAAAATTACCGCCTTGGAGTATCCGGCGTCTTGTATTAAAATAAGGGCTTATAAGATGGCCTATGCTTCTGCTGTAAACACAGAGGCCTCCGTACTCAGTTTATATCTGAAACTGACGCCCAGCTCCGGCGAATACACCGCTGCACCCACACATCCCCCTTCCTCCGTTTTGGAGCCGTCAGTATATAAGGTGATGGCCGAGTCCCTTAAATTGTAAGAGTTAGCTAAAAATTCCGATCTGATCATTTGGTCTGTTTTATTTTTTGTGTCAGAAAGGACATGATGGAAGCTCTCACGGAAAACGAACTCGGAGTAGGAAGCCTCAAAGGCAGGGTGGAAAGTGGATTGAAAAGGATTGTCAAAAGTATTTTTATTAAGAATATAATGCTTAAAGGAAGGGGACCGCCTAATCGCTTCGTATTTTTCTTCAGGTGTACATAGAGACGCCTCCATGGATGTAAGACTGCGTAAAACGAGTCCATTATTAATGGACGTGGCTTTGAGTACTAGTCTCTCAGACAGAGCGGCGAAACGGAGTTTAAGCGGTAGCTCTCTGGCTTCATGCAAGATAACGTTGATAGGCGTAGACTGTCTGTAACCCATAGCAAGTCTGATAGCTCTGTACTGAAGTCTTTCGAATTGTAAAAGTAATGTTTTTTTATTATGCAGAATAAAAATCTGACAGCCATATTCGATAGAGCCTCTGAATACTGCCCTATATAAGGTGAGGAGGAGCTGAGGATGGGAGCCCCACCACACGGCGGCCAGGGATGACAGTATGTTGATTAGACTCCTTCCTTTCTTGATCAAATATTCAAAGTGTGCCTTCCCGGAAAGATTGGAATCCAGAATGATGCCCAAGAATCTGACATTGTACACTCTTTCGATAGGTTGAGTGTTGATGTATGCCTTTAATAGATTTTGCTCTCTAATTAGTCGCCTCGCACTGTTATTCCTGGAAAACAGCATCCATTTAGATTTGCATGCCGACAACTCCAAACCTCTATCCTCAAGAAATGAATTTACTGTGTTGAGGGAAAACTGCAGGCTGTTAACCGCATCTCCAGCATGTCGAGAGGCTGAGTAGATCACAATATCATCCGCATATTGCAGAAATCGGGTGTCCGGGTGCAGTTGGAGGTCCATTTGCCGTAAGCTGATATTAAATAACAACGGACTTAAGGTAGAACCTTGCGGGGTTCCTTTATTTACTAAAAACGCTTCGCTGAGACGACCATCCTCCACAAAGTGAATCGTTCTGTGTGTGAGTGTGTTTTCCACGAATTTGCGAATTCCAGCAGGCACTCCCACCTCTCTTAGCTCGGACAGAACTCTCTCCGGTAGTATGTTGTCGAAAGCCCCTGTAATATCAAGAAAGGCCGCCGCTATTACTTCTCCTTTGAGGAAGCTTGTCTGAATTTCATTTGTCAGAGTAATCAGGCTGTCCGAGCAAAATCTATTCGGCCTGAAGCCCATTTGTTCGTTGGGCAGAATAGCTTGAGATTCTACCAGCCATTGAAGTCTCAAATAGATGATCCTTTCAAATATCTTGAGGACACAGGAGAGCAGCGTGATCGGTCGTAGTCCATCACTGTTCGCTTTCGGGATGAATATGACTAGCGCTGTCTTCCAGGATGGAGGTATGACACCTTTCTCTAAAAATTGATTGAAAAGGTTAAGCAGATGGTCCTTATATTTGGCTGGTAGAGCGTCGATCATAATATAACTAATCTGGTCTATCCCCGGAGAAGATTGTTTTCTAGATTGGGAGATGGCCAAGTGGAGTTCCTTGGTGGAGAACGGCGCGTCCAGGTGAGTAAAGAGTCTCCCCGAGCGATGCTTGTCTTCCGCAATCATCGAGTCTAATCCTATGGTAATGTTCGGCGGACAGAAAGGAGGACAAATTTTTTCTTTCGCCTTTTCCAGCTGAGCACAATGGTTTGAGTCGTCTAAAATTGTGTTAGAAGATTCCGCTAAGTTACGCCTTTTAAAGGCCTTAATAAGACGCCATATTTCACCTGTAGGAGTCTCATTGTCAATGGATTCTACGAATTTCCTCCACTGTCTCTTCTTAACTTTATACAAGGTCCTGGAACAAGCTGCTCTGGATTTCTTGAACGCTAGGAAGTTTTCCAAGGAAGGACATCGCTGGTAAGTCTTCGCAGCAGCTCTGCGGTTTAAAATGGCCCTGGAACACTCTTCGTTCCACCAAGGAGGATCCTTCTTATCGCTGGGCGCGATAACTGTACGGGGATGGCGTTGGTTCTCTGGCAGAAGTAGTCTAGTTTGATCTCTTAGATGATCTGCAAGATGATCATATGCCTTAATGGGATCTGAGGGAGTCTCATTAAAAAATTTTTCAGAGGAGGAAAGCAGGTTCTGATGTAATTCTTTCGCTTTGCTGGAGTCCAATATTAGCTTATATAAAAAGAAGTGTCGTAAATGTGGTACACTCCCGATGGAAATAATCGTGGGAAAATGGTCACTACCAAAAGTATCTTGTTCTGTTGAGACATTACAAAGCGGAGCCAGGCTGGCTGAAGCGATAGTTATATCTATAACGGATTTATTTGATCCAGGGGGGGGGGGGAAGAAAGGGAGGATTGCCATCATTCATCACACAGGCTTTGCTGTCATTCACTGCTCCCAGGAGCGCCCTGCCAGGACGATCCGATTTTGAGCAACCCCAGAAAGTGTTATGCGCATTAAAATCTCCAAGTACAATAGCATACTTATATGTAGAGATCAATTGAGAGAGCTTGTTATACCATTCAGGCGGTGTAAACTTGTTAGGGTGACGGTAAATGTTAATGACTACTAACTTGTCATCAAGCATGTTAAGAGATATGCCCTGAATTTCAATTGAAGGATGCGATAAATCTGTTAGGTCTAGGTGGTTAAAAATTATATTATTTCTCAGTAACATGCCGATTCCCCTCTTACCAGGGCCATCCGCGTCCATTCTCACAGATTGAAAGAAAGGAAGTCGGAAAGAGATATTAGAGAACAACAGCGTGTCCTGTATGCACAAAATGTCAAATTGTTTGCTTAGTTGCAGCTGAGGAAGTTTACCCCGAATTCCGCAGCAGTTCCACTGTAAGATGCGAGTAGAATGAGAGTGCTTATTATATTGAGTCAAGGTAATTACTGTAGTTATCATAGTAGTCAGAATTGGAAGGAAGAGGGTAAGTGTTATGCTGAGATTTCGCAGAGCTCTCCGTGCAAAAACCTAGTGTAGTCAAAATGTCGGAAGCTTTTTTAAGTAGGTTGATAATGGAAGATATAAAGTTTCTAATAGAGGGAATGCTGATTAGAGACTCACAATTTTCCAGAAAAACTATGACTTTGTGTAAAGTCGTACCTATACTCTCATTCTCCTTCGTTGTTGATGAGTCTTCGTTAGTTAAGGCAGAGCTATGACTTCCCTTGGGACCTCCGCCCGTATGCACCTCGTCAGGGTATATCTTGCTATGTCCATTAGGTGTCGACAATAATTTTTTATGTTCTTCGGAATATCCCGACCTATTAATCGGGCGTGATGTTCGAACGCCGGTAGAGTAGGGGGTCGAGGCAATTTTATATCTTCCTGCAACAGATTCTATTCCTCGTATAGTTGGTTTTCCTTTAGAAGGACCCGGATGACCTTGTCCTTGACCAGAAGTCGTCTGCAATGACGTTGCTGTGACGCTGGCG
>NW_017296664.1:29165-31009 GCF_001594075.2 Trachymyrmex cornetzi | reverse complement strand
AAGCCACAGCTATCGCAAAGCCACGTAACCCGCACTCACACGGAAAAATCACCGAAAATAGCACCGCGACAAAAGCACGCACGTTCTCTATACACTAGGTTCTGCGGAATCTCAAACGAACACTCGTATGAATCTTCCAACAGTAAACCCGCTCGAATTATACATTTATATAGATCGGTAAATAACATTTATGATGTGTAACAAACGGCAAAGACAACAATTAAAGGATACGGAGAGACTATCTTACCGAGCAATGATAACATGAACTATATAATAATAAAGATCAAAGCTTCGATCGACAATCGTTACAAATTATTCAGAATCGAAATATACGCATGGTGTAGAAATTCTGTGTCAGACTGTAAGTTTAAACCATTTTTTTGTAATTGTATGTGCACCATTTCTGATATTCGTTGTTTAAATAAAAATCTTTCATTGTCCATAATCTCTATATTGTCCCAGTCGAAATCGTGATTATAATTAAGTCTATGTTCTGTAATTACCTTAGAACATATACTACTATAGGCCGACATAAAAACAGCACAAAGTAAAAGTAAATATGCCGAGCAATAGTAAATATTGTTTATTGTGTGGTAATCGCGGAACTACTGCAGTTTCTTATTACTCGTAAGTTATTGTATGTAATATTTTATTAAGGCATTAATTATATAATAACATGTAGGTTATGTTTACATATGTTATGGATATTTAATACATATTTCATATTTATTTCATATTTAATAAATATTTCATATTTATTTCTTATTTAATACATATTTCATATTTATTTCTTATTTCTTATTTTATTTATTTCATATTTATTTCATTTCTTTTGAAAAGGTTTCTCACATTGCATGCATTCTTATATTAAAATTCATTTTAACACTAATTTATTAAATACAATAGATTATGTCAATTTTATTGTTATTTTGTCTAAGATACGTAACCTAAAACTCCTGAAACAAACAGTAAAAATGCGTGAGAACACTAACACAACTGTACAATTCATTTCACACATACGATGGCACTGACGCATGCGCATTGCGCATATATTACTCTATACCTTTCTCTCTCGCACAGATGTTGGCATCACGTTCAGCGCCCTATTCTCCTTCCAGTAGTATATGTTCTAAGGTAATTACCGAATGATTATTAATATTTTTTCGAATATCATTACAGTACTCATTAATTCTCGTCTTTACTGTACGTTTAGTCTGACCAACGTATGAAGCATCACAGTCATTACACTTGATTTTATATACTGCATTCTTAAATAAAATATAAAAAGAAAGAAAAGAAAATGAAAAAGAGAAATGTTAAAAATGTCAAATTAAAGAATATAGAAACTAATTTATCAAAAAACTTTAATAATATAATTAATTATCCCGAAAATAGGGGCGCTCACCACAATTACAAAGTATAACCGTATCGCAAACATTAGCATGAATAATTCAAGAACCGGTTCTTTATATGTATATTGGTATCAGACACAGTGAGTCACTTTTTAGTTATGAGCTAGTACTAATGAAAATTGTAAAGTGATAAAAAATCTCGTCAGAAGGACTTATTACTGTGTACGTGCGACACCGACTGACAAGACGTGACAACAACTCGAGCTTTTATAGTATTTTATCTATAATTGGGAGGTAGGCCTTCGGAAGCTCCTCCATATCCGTCTGTAGGTTGAGTCCATGAGTTTGTCTTCTGATGAATATCATCTCCGAAATCAGTCTCTTCCTGTAGTGAGGTTCCTCGTCCAATATTGCAATGCTGTCCCAGTCAAAATCATGTCCCTCTTGCCACCGACTCCTAGTGCCCTTACTCTTTCCAATTCTTTGATAATA
>NW_017296664.1:28279-29031 GCF_001594075.2 Trachymyrmex cornetzi | reverse complement strand
AAATAGTTCCAAACAGTTAATCGTTTGGTAATATTAAATATTAATAAAGATAAAAATAATGTTTCGTTATATTTACCGAACAGTTGAAAATATTTTACTTTATATTTAGAGTTAGGTTTTTCCTGGACGCTCTTTTTATTTGCAGTGCAGTAGTGGAACATCGCTGGCGAAGTTTCGCCCATGAAAAGGATACGGGGTTTCAGCGAAGAGCGTTGAACGCTGGCTTCGTTGTCGGCGGAATGGGGGATCTTCGCCAGCGAAGCTTCGCTGCATGAAATTGTACCTTTACCTTTTCATGGAGCGAAGTTTCGCTGGCGAAGTTAAGCGGGGTCTATAATAGAAGTCGTAGCAATCGTAGAGTTTTAAGTCGTCGAAAATTAACCAATCACAGTAGAATATGAGAAGAATAATCGACTATGATTGGTCAAATTTCTACGACTTAAGACCCTACGACTGCTACGACTTCTATTGTAGACCCCGCATTACTCCCGCTACGCCGTGAAAAAAGAAGCGTTGAACAAACAATTCTAAAAATTGACCAATCAAAAAATGCTTCGAAATATTTGTCCAATTAAGTGAGTTACAACCAGAGTCAGCGTTGCTTCGCTCATAGTTGAACAGTGTTGAACTTTGAGCGAAGCTTCGCTAGCTACGCATTTTCGCACTAATCGACGGAGTGGGAGGTCTTCGCCAGCGAAGCTTCGCTGGGGTGGCACTCAGTTGGACACGGCTCAATTGGACACGAGCCACTC
>NW_017296664.1:27126-28165 GCF_001594075.2 Trachymyrmex cornetzi | reverse complement strand
TGGCTCGTGTCCAATTGAGCCGTGTCCAACTGGGTGCCACCCCAAAGCTCCTAAGCACCAGTCGATGTGATTGGTGGTGTCCAATCGAGCCGTGATCAATCGGGATCACCCCGCTTCTCTGCATGAAATTATACCTTTATGCAAAAGTGTGTGCTGCGACCTTAAAGCGGGGAGCACAGCCTCTTGCCTAATACCTCCGGCACACCAACGCGATGTTCGTCGCGCGCGACACGCGATATCCAATGAGTGTACAGCTTTACCGATGTTCTCATTCTAAAGTTATACTCTCATTGGAAATCGCGTGTCGCGCGCGACGAATATCGCGCTGGTGTGCCGGAGCAATAACGCATAACACATAATCCATAAGAAAATGAACCAATCAAAGTCTTTTATTTCCTTCTTTTCTATGAAGTAAAGAACACTGATTGGTTGATTTTCTTATGCTTCATGTTTAATGCATAACACACGAGGCATAAGAAATTGAACCAACCAGAGTTCTCTATTACATGGAAGGGAAAGAAACGGAGAACTTCGATTGGTACATATTCTTATGCATTACGTGTTATGCGTTATGCAAGAGTCTATGCTCCCCGCTTTAAACCTATCGCACATGAAATGCATAACAGCATAACAAAACATAAGACCGCTGGACAAATGAGCATCCAGCGTAAAGTCACCATATTGATTTGCATAAGATACTTATTGGTCCAGCGGCCTTATGCTGTGGTTACCCCGGATCTACAATAGAGTTTTAAGCCTTAAGCCATAAGAAATGGGCGAATCACAGTCGCTTATTCTTCTCGGATTCAACTGTAATTGGTCAGTTTCTTACTGCATAAGGCATAAAACACCTATTGTAGATCCGGACTTATGCAGCTTATATCATTTGGTAATTATACAGAATAGCTACACCGCCTCCGATTTCGATAAAATTAGGCTCATTCGACGCATTTTTGCATGAAACGAAAGAATCTGGCAGAAAAAAGTGTCGCTCTGCCCCGTGAACCGAGATATTAAGCGTTAAAGTTGTCGACTATAG
>NW_017296664.1:23497-26404 GCF_001594075.2 Trachymyrmex cornetzi | reverse complement strand
CTTTTTTCTGCCAGATTCTTTCGTTTCATGCAAAAACGCGTCGAATGAGCCTAATTTTATCGAAATCGGAGGCGGTGTAGCTATTCTGTATAATTACCTATCATTTTATGTGTGATGACTCAAGGGTTTCACACATGAAATGCATAATACAGCATAAGCATAACATAGTAAGACTGCTGGACCAATGAGCATCTACCATAATATCGCCATATTGATTTACATAAGATGCTCATTGGTTTAGCGGCCTTATATTATGCTTATGCTCTGTTATGCATTTTATGTGTGATAGGCCTTAAGCCTATCGCACATGAAATGCATAATAGAGCATAAACATAACATAAGACCGCTGGACCAATGAGCATCCAGCATTAAGTCGCCATATTGATTTACATAAGATGTTCATTGGTCGAGCGGTCTTATGTTATGTTTATGCTCTATTATGCATTTCATGTGCGATAGGCTTAAGGCCTATCACACATAAAATGCATAACAGAGCATAAGCATAACATAAGGCTGCTGGACCAATGAGCACCTACCATAATATCGCCATATTGATTTACATAAGATGCTCATTGGTTTAGCGGCCTAATGTTATGCTTATGCTCTGTTATGCATTTCATGTGTGAAACCCTTAAAGAGCTTCAAGCGGAGAGCACAGACTCTTACATAACGCATAACACATGAGACATAAGAAATTGAACCAATCATAGTTCTTTATTTCATGGAAAGGAAGGAAACGGAGCACTTTGATTGGTTCAATTTCTTAGGCCTCACGTGTTATGCGTTATGCAAGAATCTGTGCTCCCCGCTTTAAAAGCCGCAGCACATATTTTTGCATAACGCATAGTGCATAAGCGAATCAACTAATCAGAATCTTTCCTTTCTTCCCATTCCATAAAAAAGAAGAATTTTGATTGGTTGATTCCTTTATGCACTATGCATAAGTCCACAAACACAATAGAGTAGTAAGCCTTAAGGTATATCCACACAAACTTGCATAGCCGCATAAACGTATGCATAAAAAAAATTATCCAATCACATTTTATGTATGACTTTAAAAGAGAACTGCAATTGGATAATTTTCTTTATGCATATGTTTATGCGGCTATGCAAGTTTGTGTGGATATACCCTTAAGCCTTAAGAAATTGATCAATCACAATTGAATGTGAGAAGAATAATCGACTATGATTGGTTAATTCCTTAAGACTTAACCCCGGATTCGAGTTACTGAGCCTTAAGCTATAATAAATGGACGAATCATAGTCGATTATTCTTCTCGAATTCAACTGTAATTGGTCAATTTTTTATGACTTAAGGCTTAAAATACCTATTGTAGATCCGGGGTTAAGCTTACTATTCTATTGTGTTTGCGGATTTAAGGCCGCGACACAGACTTTTGCATAAAGCATAATGCATAGTGCATAAACGAATCAACTAATCAGAATCTTTCCTCTCCTCCCATTCAATGGAAAAGAAGAATTTCGATTGGTTGATTCTCTTATGCACTATGCGTTATGCAAAAGCTTGTGTCTGGGCTCTTATGCGTTATGCAAGCTTAGAACATATATAAATGGAAGTGGCATAGGACTCTGAACGTGAAGCCACATCTGTGCGAGAGAGAAAGGTATTAAGGGATAAATGTTTGCAATGCGCATGCGCAGCACCATCATCTGTGTGAATTCTGCAGTTGGTTTAGTGTTTTTACACATTCGTACATTTCACAGATGTGTAAAACGTGATGCTGCGCATGCGCATTGGGAACATTTATCCCTTACTCTACCTTTTTCTCTCGTACAGACGTTTGCATCAGCGCGAGCCATGGGAAGTATAGGCAATGCCCGTTCCATTTATGTATGTTCTAAGTATGCAAGAGTGTATACTGCGGCCTTAAGCCTCAAGGGTTTCACACATGAAATGCATAAGTTCGGATCTACAATAGAGTTTTAAGCCTTAAACCATAAGAAATGGGCGAATCACAGTCGCTTATTCTTCTCGGATTCGACTGTAATTGGTCAGTTTCTTACGGCATAAGGCATAAAACACCTATTGTAGATCCGGACTTATGCAAAATAGCGTTTTCGGCCCGATCAGGTTTGCACCAACCTGGGTTGGATTAATCTTTGCTATTGGTTGACGTCACCCGCTCTACCAATAGGAGAGCACGAAAGGCCATTAATCTAAAGCCGTAATCACACTAGCGATTGGCGATTGTAATTGACGATTGAGGATTACTTTTCAACCAATCGGAGCAAAGAAATCGGTGACTTTCGGGCTCTGATTGGTTGAAAAGTAATCCTCAATCGTCAATTACAATCGCCAATCGCTAGTGTGATTACGGCTTAACCCAGGTTGGTGCAAACCTGGCCGGGCCGAAAACGCTAAGGGCTCTCGCACATGAAATGCATAACATAGCATAAGCATAACATAAGCCCGCTAAACCAATGAGCATCTTATGTAAATCAATATGGCGACATTATGCTAGATGCTCATTGGTCCAGCAGTCTTATGTTATGCTTATGCTCTGTTATGCATTTCATGTGCGATAGCCCTAAAGCCTATCGCACATGAAATGCATAACAGAGCATAAACACAACATAAGACCGCTGGACCAATGAGCATCCACCATTAAGTCGCCATATTGATTTACATAAGATGTTCATTGGTCGAGCGGTCTTATGTTATGTTCTATTGTGCATTTCATGTGCGATAGGCCTAAAGGGTATCGCACATGAAATGCATAACAGAGCATAAGCGTAACATAAGACTGCTGGACCAATGAGCATCTAGCATAATGTCGCCATATTGATTTACATTAAATGCTCATTGGTTTAACGGCCTTACATTATGCTTATGCTCTGTTATGCATTTCATGTGCGATAGCCCTAAAGCGGGGAGCACAGACTCTT
>NW_017296664.1:8701-23364 GCF_001594075.2 Trachymyrmex cornetzi | reverse complement strand
GAATATGTACCAATCAAAGTTCTCCGTTTCTTTCCCTTCCATGTAATAGAGAACTCTGGTTGGTTCAATTTCTTATGCCTCATGTGTTATGCGTTATGCAAGAGTCTGTGCTCTTCGCTTAAAAGTTTGAGCTGCGGCCTTCAATTGAAAGCGCTGATGTCGCTGGATATCGATATAAATACTTGCGATTCTCGAAATGAGTACTTGAATATTTCCGCGGTGATCTGGAGGAATTTATTGATAACTGGCGACGGATTGTTCCCTTTATTAGCTTTTAGGAGACGAATAAGAAATACGTATGATGGACATTTGCGTACGTTTGTGGATGCAGGTAACGGATTTAAGAGTAATAATAGTAAAATCATATCGGTGTACATAAGCTGTACGAAAAACTATGTGATAGAGACATCGTCTTACCGAAGGAAGCTTATAACAACGAATGAAAGAAACAGTTCAATAGCCACTTGCTTTTTGTAATATAAAATCGTTTTAGTGTACTCCTTTCCTACTAAATTACTGTGTAGTTTTTTAGATGATATCCATGTATAATGTTATCGTGCCTCTTTATCTGTTATGAACTTAACGATTTATCTCTATATTAGGTTGACTTTGCAATACTTCCATGCAGCTCGGCTAAAGTGTGAAGAAAAATGCGTAATGCCGTATTTCGAAAATCTAGACTGATGAAAATATACACTATCAAGTTGATGCATAAAGGATTTTATTACTGTCGACAGAGAAGAAATTTGAAAACTGGTTTTTGTTAAGCATTAGCAACCAACGTATGTATAACTAACTAATCAAACAATGGCAAAAACAAAAAACGAGAGAAACATGCAAGCAAAAAATAATAAGTTAAAAACATTGAACAATCTTCATACGTGTAAGGTTGTATTGCATAACATTGCTTTAGATAGAAATTTAGTTCAACTTTACCAATTGTATTTCTCTGAAAAGAAAACTGTAAAGTTAGAACATTCATCACCATGTATTAATACATCTAAAAAGTCTTCTAATAATGTATGGATATTAAAGGAAAATATGCGACAAGATAATACCGAGGATGGGACTTTTCGATTAACAAGAAGTCGTTCGAAAAAACTAATGAAAAAGATAAATGAAGAATGTAAAAATGTTGAATTTTTAGATGATGTATCATACAATCATAGAATAATTCAACCAGGAGAACTTACAATACAAAAGCAGCAATTAAAACATGATATTAGTGTTAAATCATTTTCAAGTAAAAGTAATGATAAAACATCTAGCATATCCTCAAATATGTACTGCAATCATACACAAAAGAAAATTATATCAATAAATAATAAAAAGCATCATAGTAATAAAAAATTAAGTGCACAGAAATACAATAAATTAGGATGTAAAAGAAAACTACAGTTTAATGAATCAGGTAACACATACATATATATTTATATTGTATTATGTATTATGCATAAAGTTTTGTTTTGCCTTTTTTACATAAATAGGTACAAGTATGGAATCAATGAAAATCAGTACTGATAATGAAAATTATTTGGATGAAGAAAATTTAAATGTTACTGATTGTAACAGCAAGATGCAAGAGATATCCAGTAAATCCATCAAAAAGTATAATAATAATAACTTATGTACAATTAGTAGTGTTATTAATGGAAGAGTTTGTAATGTAAGATCAGAACAATTCGAAACAAATCAAAACAGTAAAGGTATGTATATATCATTAATTATATGCTTGATAATATGAAGAAAAAGGAATCTAAAAATTTAATCTAAAAAGCCTTTAAGTAATATTTGACCTCTTTAGCTATATTCTCAAGTATAATTAACACAGACATAGAAAATAAAATTCTAGGAACATCTGAAGATAAGACAAACTTTAAATCTAAAAATGCAAATTTTTCTAATAATCTTTTTACTTTGTATAATACAATAAATAGAACACAAGATCAGAAAGATGTAAAAAGATCAAGCAATAAAATTACAACTTTAGGTGTTGATAGTATACAAGCAACAAGTGTTCCAAAATCATTCTCTTTAAATGTGACACCAATTACTGTTACTAAAATATCTGATATTACTGAAATACCTGATTTTCTTACAACACATAAAAAACAATATGTATATAAGACAAATAATAAAAGAATAATAAAAAAAAACTTACCAAAAATAACAGGAAATCGTATCTTACCAAAAGGTACGATAAAATTTGTGAGAGGAAACACGAGTGATGAAAGTTTACAGAGTAATGTTTCTAATGATACTAATAACAGTACAAAGCAAGTTTCTTGCATTAATGATACGTTTAAATCCACAAATATTCTTACAGAGAAAGACTATCATATGCCTGAAATAGAGAAATCAATTGATATATTAAAAGTATCAGAATCTACGTCGGTATTTAACAATAATATTAATTTAAAAAATAAAAGTATAGATAACAATGAACATCGTAGTACAATAGTTAATAAGAACGTAGATTCTTTGGAAATAAAAAATAACGTACATAATAATATTAATGATACTGACAGTGTAACAACAGAAAAATATGAAAACTTCATTTGGAATCGCCAAAAACAATTGAATAAATTAAATAATAGAGAAAAGTATGAGAATATTTTACAAAGTGATAAAAAATGTAAGAAAATAAGTTCTGATGAAAACATTTTAAACACTTCAAATCTTGTGGATGTAAGTGAAAACTGTAATGCCACTAGATCATTAGTATTGGTCAACAAAAAGGAAGCTATAAAACAGAATCGAAAGCGTATTGCAGCAGAGGAAAATACTATAAAGTTGGACAATAAAAAAAAAAAATTAAATAGAACCCTTTGGCTGCAAAATAATGTAACACATATTAAATTATTAAATCCTCAAGAATTTGACTTTCCAAATATCAATACAGCAGCAGAATCAAATATATCCGAAGAAAATATTCCTGTACAAAAAATAGACTTACGTGAACATTTAAATAAAAAACGATCAAAATCTCCCAAACTATTCGAAAATAAGTTTAATAATAAAACTAGTACAGAGTCTGAGCAAATAGACTTAAATAATAAAAATGACATAATTACTCCAACAAATACAATGAAAGATAAGAAATTTTACAAAAGACTTTCTTTCGAAGAAGAACCTACTTTTAATAAAACTTTGTGTAAAGAAATAGATACCCAAACAGATTCAATTTGCAACAATCGTATGCATAGCATGTTACAAAGTGCATCAGAAAAAACGCAACATTTAAATCAAATAGGTAGAAGTATTCATGAAAATGCTAATATACAAGAGGAACATATGAATAGCAGAAATGAAGATGATGATTGCATTTCTCTATTTGCAGAATCATTTGATACAAATTTGTAAGTATCAATTAGAAAAATCTGACGAAATTTAATTTTATAATATTAAAGAAATTTTTAAACATCTATAAAATATTTATAATTTAGATGGATATATTTGCAATTTTTAATGTAACAAATCAATGTATTCTACAAATTATGATGTTTGCAATAATTAAAAAATTGATTGTTCTTCTAGCTGTGAAAATACAGTTTTATGTGAACAAGATAAATTAAGTAAATCTCTACATTCTGATCTACCATATATAATGACTGCTAGCAGTTTCAATAAATATATGAAACAAAATGCAACAGAATTTAATAAGGAGTATGCTAAATGTGTAGAAGACAATATAGAAACATCGAATAAAACTAATAAAACTGATAAAAATGAATTCAGTAATCAACCCGCACAGATTACACATACAGATTGTATATCTGAAACTAGAACTACATCAAAAGTAACAGCACTTGAAACTAAAAACGTGAAAGTATCAAAATGCCAAGGGATAGCAAAAATTAATCTTAAGAACTTCCTCAATGGATACTGTTTTTCGACATTGAGGAAAGGTACCTGTTACAAGCAACAGCTGTGTAAATTCAAGCATGAGGTAATATTTATTCATTATTTTGCTTTCTTTAACTTATACATAATCATTTGTATATAACTTGATATAAAATTACATTTCTAGTTGCAGAATCTCCTTAGTACAATTTGTTCAGAAGACCCGACAGCGATGCTAAATATAGTGCAAAATGCATTTTATCTTGGCTATAATTTTTTTTGCAGAACAATATATATAATATCAATACAAAAATTAACTGTTGATCAGATCTTAACAATTTACAAAATATTTCATGATAGTCGTGTAAAAGAAGAAATGACACTTTCATCAAAGAGATATATTATTCAGAATATTATTAAGGAACTGTTAAACCGACAACTATCGTTAAAAGCAATCGTGAATCATTTGGTAGAATATATACCCATTAAAGATTCAAATAATCTTATGAACATATTAGAATGTATTGAAAAATATATTAAACGTGGTGAATATTGGAATACTGTAAGAACTTTAGTCTTGAGATTGCCACCGGATAAACGTATTATCGAAAAAATATTATATGATTGCATAGAGAATGAAAAATTATTTGATGTTCGAGATATTAACAGGAATTTAATAAGTAAAGTTCCTCCTAAGTTAATATCAATGTTGGATAAAAACATATTAGAACGCTTTAAAAGTATATTGACTGAGAAAATTGACTGCAGTATATTGACTGCAAATAATTCTCATTCTACGGTTCAGAATTTCGGAGAAAGCTTATCAGAAACTATTGCTTCTCCCGATGGAAGTATGAGCTTATCACAAGAATCTCTAAGACGTGATAATACTGTTATAAATAAAAGTAAGGACCATGTAAATATCGAAATAAATGGACAAAATTATCTCATGCAACCTATCGGTAATTATTTATTTTATTGTTAGCTGTGTGAAAAAAAAGAGAATAATTGTGCGTTGTATATTTGCATGCGCGCATATATATATATATATATATATATATATGCATATGTGTACATACATGTCCATCGAAAAGTTTCCAGACATGGAACTTAAAATTATATAATATTCAGGTCATCATAACTCGGTAAAAAATCATCGCAGACAAAAAAATAAAAAACATTTTAAAGCTTGAAACTTATATTTTTAGCATGTTTTTAACCGCTTTTAAAAAAAATTTTGTCTTTACAGTTCTGTATTTTAACAAATGTTACGTTGTATTTCTTAAGATTACGTACATTTAAGAGTGCGCAGTCTAATAAAGTTTTTTTTTTTTTTCCGAAGTTTGTACTTTAACAAGCTTTTAATCGTTTTTAAATATAATTCTACAGAATTGTGAGAAGGTAAAAAATTTTTGTGATTTTTTAATCAAATTTTACCGTTGGTTATTTAGCAATGCAGGTTTGGCTTCAATGAGTGCATTTAATGGGTGCATCCAGAAGCACGACCGCTTACTGAGCGCTCGGTGAGCTCTTGCATCTGATTGGCATATTCCATTAGATCGAAAAATATAGACCAAACAGATACAAGAGCTCAATGAGCGGTCGTGCTTCTGGATGCACCTATTACTACAACCGCTCACTGAGCGCTCAGTGAGCGGTCGTAATACCGAATGATCCAATGTTGCGTAATTTAGTCAAGAAAAATAAAAAATTTTTTTAAAAGCATTTTGGAGGTAAATCTTTGTATTGTTTTTCAAAAATATTGAACTTTTTGAAAAAAACTTCATCAAACTCTGCACTGTTAAATGTACATAATTTTAAGAAATACAACAATGTGATATTTGATAAGATACAGAACTGTAAAAACAATTTGTTTGAAAAGCGGTCAAAAGCATGCTAAAGTAAAGTTCCAAGTTTTAAAATACTTTTTTATTTTTTGTCTGTGATGATTTTTTTAACTAAGTTACCTGAATATTATGCAATTTTAAGTTTCATGTTCGGAAACTTTTCGACGGTAGTGAACATTTTTTATAAAATCTAAAACACATCTGTGTGTACGTGTGTATATATATATATATATATATATATACTTTTTTGTAGATGATTTACCCGATGCACGATCCGTTTATAGAGATCATGAACATCTCTGGAAATTTTATGTGGATTTAGATCGATTTAAAAAGGGACTTTTACACCATGATTATGATTACGTTATTAATATTTTAAAAAATTACACAGAAAAGCAAGATGAAAGTCCGTTATTTGTTCGCTCTTGTTGTAATATACTTCGTACAGAGGTAAAACGTTCAGAATATCACTTAAGAAACATCATACGTCGCACAGGTAATAAATATTTTAATAACAAATAAAATACTTAAAAGGTGTTAGATGGGAAATATAGGTTGTATTATAATATATATCATATGTACAATCTCTCTCTTTCTTGTTTTATTGACATCGTTTTCCTTTATTATTCATATTTGATATTGATGATGAAGTAGTCACAATATGATTACAACGTTACCTTTCGATAACAGTTACAAAGTAACAGTTACGAAAATACCGCTCATCACTAATATGAAGACTTCTATATCTACGAACTGTTATTGCTATGTATATACAGCAAAATACAACTTATATATGAATTATACGTAATATATATATTGCACGTAATATATATTGTAGATTTTAAGCATCAAGAGTTATATATGACGAAAGATATAATTTTATAACAACTAAAACTTTCTACATATTTTTTTACTTAATGATATTCTACAATATTTTTTCATTTAATTCATAAATTATAAAAGAATATTCTTTATTAATTGAATAACGTACGATGTATGTATTGCATATATTTTATGTATCACATGTAATATAATAAAATAAATAAAATATCAATAAACTTTAGACTACAAATTTTATTTATAATCTTACCTAATTCACACATTTGGACTTTTCAGTCCAAATGGGTACCTTCGATATTCTAGGTAAAATCTTATTTGACATAGGATTAAACATTTTGATCAATTCAATGGACAACGAAGCCTGGGGGCTTGCATTAGGTTTGATCCAAACACTTAATATACACGATTTACAATGTAATGCCGAATATTTCTTGCTATCGGCCGAGATTTACTTGGCTAACAAAAAGGCAGTAAAAGCATACGATTTACTTAAATGTGAGTTTATTTTACAGAGATCAATTTTGTTTAAATTTTAACGTATATAAATAGTAACGTATGTTATAAAAAATATTGATAATGAGTATAAAAACATTAATAAATATTTTGAATATAAAATTCTTTAACAGTAAACACAATTTATGTCTAACAAACATTAATTCATTATCAATTATAAAAAATCGACATGAAATAAATTTCAAATTATCTTTTTTTTCTTTTATTGTCATTTATCGTATTAATATATTATTTATTTGTATTAATTTTTCAGACAAAAATATTTTACGTACTAGTCGTGATAAGTGGTTTGTTAAAAGTACCGTTAATGATGAGCATGTACGGACTAAAATAATGTACATATTATTGGATTCATTTTGTAATGAATTTGTTGAGTATGCTTTCTTTCTTTTTCAATTTTTACTTAAAGATCAAAGCAGTCAGTATTATCCAATAGGTAAAGTAAAATTTTGCAGTCATAATCCTGTGATTATTATATTTATATCTGTGATTATTATATTATAAATTAATTTTAATTGTATTGCATTCTTAATAACATGTATAAAAATTCTAAACTACATTGTACTCTAAATAATATTTAACAAAATTTATCTTTATCGTTTTTAGATTTATCTCGTTACGTGGACAAGTTAATGATGTTATCTTTGTCAAAAAAAGATTCGAATTTAATCACAGAAATGGCCAACTTAGTACTAAAATATACTTTTGCATTAAGTACCACAACGTGTCGCGCACTAGTTTCAACATTAATTCATATGAACGAAAATCTAGCGAGACAAATGTATAATTATGCAGAAGGAATAGGTATCTATCCAGCAGTGAAGGTAAATACATAATCAACTTTATTTACAAATTAATACAGTAAAAAGAGAAACTAATCAATTTATGAAAAATAATTTTCTTATGTATTTAATATTTTTGTATATTCTTTCTTAACATTAGTAATTCTTAAAAAAATAATTAAAATATTCTGACTCAAAAATTTTTTGAAAATAATTTCTAGAAGAGAAAGGTTACGAGTCGTACAATATATTCTTAATCTTTCCATAAAAAAAATTACAAATACTTTTAATTTAATAATATAAATATTTTATATTTAAATAATTACCTAGTATGTATAATCGATATTGCGATCCTTTTACGTTTATTTTTATTTTCAATTAATTTAATTACTATGTTTTAAACTGAGGATGATCTGATGAAAGTTAAAATGTATGTATATCTAATGTTTTATATCGATTAGGTATTAAAGATAGATTAATCATTAGAACTTTTTAACAAGTAGCTTTGATTCGTAGCCTTTCTCTTATGGCAATTTTTATTTTTAAGTAATTCTTAAATTATTAAAAAAAAATATATATATATATATATTATATATTCACACAATATAGTTGTGGCCAGTAACACACGTCATTATAAATACTGATTTAACAGAAGAAGAAATATATCTTACATTTTTGCAACTGTTAAAACATCTTATAATAAATGTTGGACATGCGATTGAATTTGCTAAACCTTATCAAATCAAAGTATATCTTATCCTGGAGGTAAGCACATTTTTATAAACGAGATTGTTATAAATTACAATATTTATTTAGAATATTTTGGACACATCTGGCTTATTATCAGTATTTACTAGCAATAATATTTTTTCTATTTTGTAATTATTTATATTATATTTTAATCACATATCTTATATTATTAATTTCCAGATAAAATCGATTAATGAACAGTTTTATAGCGTGGATTTGCAGAACTATAATAATAATAAAGCTATTACGAACATAAAGGCATTAGTCAGAAATGTTTTAAAACGATTTGATCCACCTATATTAATGCCAGGTAGTAAAGGTAGAATATATAAATTGCAAAGCAAAAGCGTTATAAATTATTTGAAGACCGAACATTGTAATTAATATCATACTTCTGACTTTCGGATACTAATACATTATGAGATCAAACAATAGATCAATTCCTTAATTATTAATAATATCAACTAATATTAATTATTTCAAAGTATAAAGAGAGAGGGGGAGGGAGAGAGAGGGAGAGAGAGAGAGAGTACTGAGAAATATTGAAATATTGTTCTATTATTTTAAAATATGAAAAAAGATGTTATTTTATTTTATAACACATTGAGCATTTAGATTTTATACATATTATTTTTAATTTAATTAAAAGCTCAAAAATTGTTTTCGTTAGGCTTTGATATTAATGAAAAATATGCGCATAATGTTTAGGAAACATATGACTTTCATATACTTTATTTATATTTTATTTCTATATTACATGACGTTGCGTTTAAAATGATATATAAGGACAAAATTTTGTTTATTTATTTCTATTTTTTTTATCTTACAGATATTTATATTTTGCAACTTTATTAATCATTTTATCATGCAGAGACAAACATTTTACTGTTTATATATACATATATATATGTATATATTTAAATTTTTATCTAAACTCGTCTATTTACTTTGTATGTATAAAACTATACATAATAAACAAAGAAAAAAGTAAATAAACTTAAGAATTTTTATATGGATATAGTAATTAATTTACATTTGGGTATATTTATCAGGCTAAGAAAATAATATAAACATGTAAACGTATCATATAATTTCATAATTTCGTAATGAATACTGTTTCAATTATAACTATTTTTATATAAATATAAATGAATTTATTTTAAAATTATCTTGCTATATTTTAGGTATTAAATATTGCATTTCAGTTTTTTAATATTTGTATAAATGTAAAGAAGATATTTTATAAAGAAACGCGGTGGTAATAATCGTAAATCTAGAAATATGTATCATATATCTCACTATTTCCACTATATAAAATGTCACCACAAAAAATATATATTATTTTCTTTTTTATGCGATTTAGGCTGCGGTCCACTTAGCGCTTCAAACGCTACAGAGCGTTTGTAGCACTAATATGACTGGTCCATTGAGCTTCGGAACGCTCCCAACAATTCTGATTAATACGTCATCGTTTTTGCTCCCGCTTCGCTCCAATTGCCTCTTTTTGGAGAGGTGGGTTGATTGGAGCGTTCATGTAGCAATTGTAGCATTCAGAAATGGACAATCGGAGCGTATAGCGTGGAGCGTAACGTTCAGAACATTTGAAAAAAGCAAATGAACCGCAGCCTTAATCTCTATTGTATAAACAAATGATTTTTCATTATAAATTGATTTTTTCAAATAGAATCCATAAGTACATATACGTTTATATAGAGGAAAGACCCCTATTATGAGATACCGAGTTCATTTTGGGTAAATGCTAGAAGTCTATGGGAAGAATTAAAAAAAATAATAGGTCATTTTGAAGGGAATTTAATAAGCTTTAAAATAACGTTACATAAAATTTAATTCAAATTCCATTTTTTTTGAAAATTAAAGAAATGTAAAAAGTGAACAAATCGCAAAGTCAAAAAATTGTGCTCCTAATATGAGATGCCCCGAGAAATCGATAGTAAAACGCAAAGTATATCAGTATTGTATAATTAGAAAACTTTATTTAATGTTTCTAAAATACAAACAAGCACAGCCAGCGTGCGCGAAAAATGAGCATACGATCAAGAGACACGGTAGTGTCTCGCGCCAAGTGGGCGCGCAGCACGAGACACGCGTGTCTTACCGCGAGTCAGCGAGTTGCGGGCATCCGAGCATTCGAATCAGTTTTTTTTAAATAAAGGCTAGACCGATCGAGTTTGAATATGGGCTCTATCGACAGTTTGGGTATCCGAATTATATAATAAACGTTTATTTTACCTTTACGTGTCCCACGTAGAGGTAAAATAAACGTTCATGAAAAATTATTAATTATTAGAATATAATGTATAATACAATTTCTACGAATTTACCAATTAAACGTATCTCTGCAATAAATCCACTTACTTTTTCTGAAATCGATAATTATTACGAAGATAACTATTACGAAAATGTATTATGAGCTGTCTAGAAATCAGGAAATTCGTTTTACGCATGTATAACACAACATGAGAAGTTCCTGCACTTTATCAGCACAATATTAACACTCACTCTTGACTATGATTTCACGCACTTTATGTACATACGTCACAGTGATTTTCTGCTGATTCATTCGTTCAATTTTTTTGTTAGTCGGATCAAGAGACACGGTAGTGTCTCGCGCCAAGTGGGCGCGCAGCGCGATACACGCGTGTCTTTACGCGAGTCAGCGAGTTGCGGGCATTCGAGCATCGGAAATTCTCGGTTTTTTAAATAAATTCTAGACCGATCGAGTTCTGAATATGAGCTCCATCGAAAGTTTGGGTCCGAAATATATAATAAACGTTTATTTTACCTCTAAGTTTTCCACGAACGGAGATATCGTGATGCGAAATCCGAAATGTCAAAATTTTATGTAAGATACGTCGCCTCAAAAAGTCATCTCCTTTTCATATTTTCGACGGTTGATGGCACTCGTTTATTGCTGTCATTTACCGACTTATTTATCTATAGTTTCATTAGCACTGTATTATGTGTCGACATTTCACTGTATAGTTACTTTAATACTTTAATAAGTTACTTTTAAATTAAAAGTATATAAAAATATAAAACAGGCCGCTTGATGTGTGAACAAGATTACGTATATGTATATTCATGCCGTTTATAGCCTCGCGAATTTGGTAACGGCATGAATATATACGCAATGACGTTCACACGTTAAGCGGTCAAGCGGCCTGTTTTAAATATTTATATGCTTTAGATTAAAATTACTCAGAAACCAAAGCCGCAATTAAAGATCTAAAAACACTTTTATTATATGTCGTCGGTATCTTTCGATTGCGATCAGACCGAATAAAATTGGTGCAGCCGATACCGAGATCTGGAGATTATTTCCCAAAATGGGACCATTTCAGCTTTTCAAATTTTTTCAGTCGTACGTGTAACATACATAAAGCGTTTTGTCCATTAAGCTGCTATTCACAATGCCTTCATAGAATTCTAATTTTATATATAAAATTAAAGTAAAATTTGCGACAAAAGTGAACCTTAACGCGTATTTGATTAATCATGATTCTTTATCTATTATAACTAGTGAAGAAGCAATTATTGAATATAATCGACTAAACGACTACATAAACCAGAAGCACAAATTATTATTACTATTTCAAAAGAATTATCGTAAAATTAAAAATGTGCCATGGACATTACCGAAAATAATAACTTCCGTTCAACAGTCAGATCAAAAAGTTCGACAAAGTATTACTTCTTGGGTTATACGTGGTTTTCAAAATACTGACAAAGTTTCATGCTATGCCAATGCTACATTACAATGTTTATTTCATTTAATTATTAGAAAATTATTTTATTCTGATAAACTAAATGTTTTGAATATATTAGCGCATCGATATGAAAACGGAATATGTACTTAATTTGAGTACCTGCGCAGTACGAAAATATCTAGGGGAGTATTTTTTGACTGGTATTAAACGAGATGCATTTGATTTTGTTGTAGCTCTTTGTACTAAATATTATTTTATAGAAAATTTGGTTGAGCATCAAATTATTTCTACTTGTCGATGCATAACATGTGGTGATACAAAAGTTACTACTAATAATAATTTTATTTTCTCAATTTTTGTTAACAATTCGAACAAGGAAAGTTTTAATCTTAACAATTTACTAAATACTTGATTTTCACATTGGTCTAAATATAATAAAATAATAAATTATGTGAACGTTGTGAGGGAAATGATATATTATTTAAAAATGAAATAACATTGAGAGACGAAACAGATAATCATCCATTTAATTTTCATACCAAAATGGAACATTAGTGAAGGTGCCAAAAAAAATTAATGTATGTGCTCTTCCAACAAGTGCAATACTAATAGCTGGACAGCCATATAAAGTTATGAATGCTATATTTCACTATGGTCCATGTATCGAAAACTATCATTTTATAAGTATGTATAGAGAAGGTTCACCTTGGATTGAAGCTGATGATACGCAAGTTACAAAAAAGTAATGGCCTAAAGCTGCTAAAAACATTTCTACATTATTTTTAGAAAATGTTGATAATAAATTCTAGTAATACGCACACGTGTGAAGAGATATAGTATTAATCATATAAGAATATAAGATGTTTAACACTACAAAATGCGTGATATTTTAACAAAATTATCTTTTTAAAAAAAGGTAAAAAAAAGGCGTCAAGTGTGCATGTATCTTCCATAAAAAACTGTACTTTACATAAACTAAAATATAAACTAAAAAAAAACCGTTACATAAATAATATAGTTCAAGTGGTAATGTTGTTAATTTTTTATTATAAATTACCCCTCAGTAGTACGTATGCATGTAAAAAAGAAATGGAATTAAATCTTTAAATTACGCCAATTGCAAAACGAATATATAATTTCTTGCAATATATAACATATGCTATTGTATTTTGTAAATTGCGAAAAGAACATATATTTTATTGCAACATACAACATTTAATTAACGAGACAAAATGATACGTACCTTTATCTTTCTATTCAAGAGTCTTTTATATTTGCAATGAAATACAACTGTCACGTCCGGGGCGCGAGTGCGAATACTCCTCGGACGCGGCGTGGGCTCGTCCGACGACGGCTCGGCGTGATTCTCGCCCCGAGCGGCAAGGACGGTAATCATGGTTACCAGAATAAAAGGAGGACGGAGGAAAGAGAACGACGAGAAAAAAAATTAACAACTCGTCCGGCTACGCTCCTATCGTATCTTTATTTTTGACTTTGCTGCCAGATCGTATGCCGCGTGGATCGGAACTGTCCGGTGACCGTCTCGATTTTTATGACTAGGCGTAGGCCTCGCGGGTAGAGGCGGTGCCGGTGGCGGGTCCTGGCAATTACCGGGTACGGGGTGATAGAACCCCGGCGACTGGACGATGCGAGGATCGGTAAACTCCCGCGGGTCGAAGTCCTCACGCCAATAATATTCGCGCTGCATGCGCTTAAGGGTCCAGTCTCGTTTGTTGGGTCAAAAAAATCGAAATTTTTTTTGCGGATTTCGATAGCTATAACTGTCTAGAATGTTGTGCTAAAAAGGCAAATCGATATTCGTTACGATTCAAAAGTTATGAGTCATTGAGTCGACCCGTGCGGAAGCACGCATCGAGCGTCTCCCACGGGTACGTGGCATTTGCTTCAATGGAGGAAAGAACGCTACGAAAAAACGAAAAACTCCATGAACAACTAAATTTTGAAGAAGCCGAAGGACTGCTGTATGGGCCTGGAATAGATGATTAGCTGTAAGTATCCCGATTTTAACATTTACATCGAGAAAACCAAACTGAAAACTTTAAACGCGTTTTTCTCGAAACCACTTTTTTCATCCTTCCGGAAGTGATAACTCAGCGAATTTTTAATGAATCTTAATGTTTTTTTTAAAATACGCGTAATTGTTTTCTCCATGGAATAGACTACAATCATGTCAATATATAACATACTTTTTTTTTAATCGCGAAAAAAGTAACGAAAAAAATAGGTAAAAATGAAAAAAAATTTTGAACTGCCGCCATTTTGTAAATTTTTAACCGAATTAGTTTATTCTAGTCTATTCCTCAATGACAATCCTACTGAACAAGAAACGCATGACATTT